>NW_010110325.1:0-130161 GCF_000699245.1 Pterocles gutturalis | reverse complement strand
TATATGGACTGAGCTGGTTTTGTTACCTATAACGGGCAATGCAAAGATGGACTTTCCCAGAATATCTCTGCTTTGAGGTATTGGAATTCAGATCATTATCCATCTGTAGAGGGGAAAAAAAAAAAGACAGTGTGATTTCAAAAAGAGGCATGTATTGTTTTCCTGGCAGGCGATATAAATCAGATAGCAAACATACAACATTGAAATAAAATATTAAATTCTAACCTGGAACAGAACTGGTTAACTTAGAATGGCTTAGGCTAAAAAAAGAATTGTAATTCAGATTCCAACAGGGCAAAGAAATTGAGCTAACTCCTTGACATCTTAGTAGATTTAGATCACCTATCTGAGACTGGATGTTGATTTTCAAAAGCTTGCAAAATTTGGTTAGTGCAGATGGCTGAAAGACATGTGATATTGACCACAACATTCCCTTTCATGCTGCTGACTAAAGAAATAGGCAGGACTTAACCATACCAGCCTCCTCACTGCCCACCTCACCCTCCTGCCTTTTCAAAAGCTTGCAAAATTTGGTTAGTGCAGATGGCTGAAAGACATGTGATATTGACCACAACATTCCCTTTCATGCTGCTGACTAAAGAAATAGGCAGGACTTAACCATACCAGCCTCACTGCCCACCTCAGCCTCCTGCCTAAGCTTCTACTAAAGTCTTTGTTAAAGTACAGCGAGCTCAGTTACTGCAGGACGACCTGTTGTAAGTGATATGCCCAGTGTTTATGGACATAACACAGCTATATGATCACACAGACAACCTAGGGTGATACCCTCATATTTTAATCAGAAAACAATAGTAGAAACATGATACCAGTGACTAAGTACTTAAGACAAATGCTGAGTTTTTAAAGCTGGTGCAAGCGTCAGCTTCCAAACACCTGGAAACAATGAGTATCACATAAACTATACCCCTTTGCCAATCTAATCCACAGCAGCAGCATCTGATCAATTCTACTCTTTCCACTAACTGAAAGAAAGAATATATTTCCTCTGAATTTACCATCACATTTAATTCAATTTTGCAAAGCCATACATCTATTCCATTACAAATCTGGTCTACAAAACCTGGAGATGAAATTGTGGTGCTGAATCAACACAGACTCCACCTATTTTAGCTCTGCACTAGGTATCTCACTGGTAAAATTGTAATTCTTTCTGTTATGCTTCAAGCCTAGCAGAGTTCTAAAGCGAAAGATGCACTTCTTTCCTCCACTTATTTTACAGTTTGCTGTGAACCATTTTAGGAAAAATGAACAACTTTTCCCCTCAGCTTGAGAGAACTTTAATTAAAGGTAGAAGTACTAGGATTAACAGTGGGATCAAATAAGTTGTTGAAAAACTGACCAAAATTTTACAATCTGGACAGAATGAATATTGAACTGCAACTTTCAGGACTAAAGTGGTCCCTGCTTGGTTCCTAGTATGGAACAAAAGTGCACCAGAAAAATACTGAGTCGCGTCACTTCATCTGAATGAACTCGCAGGAGGTGGGTTTGCTTGTTAACACAACACACACCGTTCTGCCAACACTCCCCTTCCAGCGAGGAGGACAGGAACAGTCAGCTAACAGGTATTCTTCCCTGTGCAGCATTTGGGGATGCAGGCAAATTTTCAAGGGTCATCATCCTGACCCCTTTTTATGGGCAAGTCACGAAGCTCATAACTAACCCAATAATGCTTATTCTAGAAGACTTCGTTACTAGCAACGATCAGCAAAGTTGCAGATACACTTTTGCAAAGTACCATTTTTGATTTCAGACTTCACAGTATTATGCTCCATTTTTAGATTTTATTCAAACACTCTCCCCCTGGGTCTGGATACCTCTAAAAAAGAATGGAGCTTAATTTCTGTGAGCTTCTGTAATGTAAGTATGTACCACATAATTACCCTCTAGAAGGCACACAACGAACAATTCTGTAAAAGAGGCCTTGACATTCTCAGTGAGAGATAACTCAAAAATAATAGAAAAAGGGAATTAACTTTGACATGCACTTCTTCTGTTCCCTGCTGCTAGTTCTGCTTCTCTAAGTCTTGTTGCTAAGCTGCTTTTTCTGGGTTGACTACTTCGGGCTGCTTTTTCTGTGGCCTCTTCAAAAAAGCAGTGAATGTTCCCACTTTTCAGCAATGCTGCTACACATAAATATACACATTTATTTGTGGATAATCCTTAGATATACCTATGAAATTCCTACTACACAAGAATCTAGTATTTTGTTGAATATCCTACACCATACTCAGGCTTGTGATCCATTTAAAACCGTTTTGATTCTATCAACTTTCACAGGTTCAGCTTTAATGAATATAAAATAGATAAAAAATAGGCACACAGTTTCCATTTATTTACTTCTGTAAAGATCAAGAATGGGATTCAGGACTGTAAGGTGAGGGATAAAATCTAAAGTGCCTTTCCTCATGGGCATTTGTCTGTATAAAACAGGCTTACAGTATTTGATAGAAAATTAAATCCTTCTATAAAGTTTTCAAAATGTTTCCTATACCTCCTTATATTTAACATTTGTCCTAAATATCAACAACCAACTTGCTATGGCACCTTTGTAAAGCTCTCCTGGGCTTTCTACTAGAATTCTACTGAAAACCAGAAAACCTTCCTAAGAAAGGAAGAACAGAACCTTTGAAAAGTACAATTAAATACAAGCTGTGAACTGAATGGTCAAGAACAAGTCCTGCAGCATGAGCTACTTCTCTGTCAGAGCATACCTGCCGGGATAGGGCACTGCATGGAAATTCTCCTCCATTTGCCCAGGCTGTATCAAAGTCACACCTTTTGTAGATATAATAATAATAACCTGCATAAAATAGACACATGCCAAAACAGACATGGACAGAAAGGCTGACTTACATCTCTTGTGCACAGCAGCAGTACAACACTCTGGATGCATCACTGGAGGCTGAGGTTTTCATAGAAGCCTGAGGTTCTCACATACCCATTTTTTGTGCTGTGTGACTAGGATATCAGCTGAGCAAATCTCAGTGAAATTCCCACTGGTCATGTTCCCAAGTTGTCTCAGAAAATGACAACATTCCTGTCTTGACTTTTTAAAAGCAGGTGGATCAACCTGCATCAGTCCCCTTGAGAAGAGAAGTCTTGGCCCCATAATATACTTTTTCAGTAAAAAAATCAAAAAGACTCACGTCTGAATCAAATCTGCATCTTGGGGTACCAGATCTTGACTTGGACAGGAATGTAGGTTTGACAGATAATTGTTCTGGTTTGTCTCCAGATATTTGAAGGGGTCGTATAAACTCTGAAATCACACAACGACTTCCAGAAGGACTTTCATAACCTGGCAGTGAACAAAACACATGTGAGAATAAGTAATTGTTCTCAAGTAGAAACACTGCCAACTAATAAGAAGCAGTGAGTTATTTTCTCCTCCTGTTAGAAACCATTCTAGAAAAATACTGAGGGAGGGAGACCGCAGAGCATAAAAGCAGCTAAGCCTACTAATTCCCAGCCTTTCAGTAAATGACGTAAGTCAACAATATGTAATGGAACATAATGTAGAAAATGAAGGTATTTTAATTCAAAAAAAAATCACAGTTAAAGTTTCTCCTAATGAAAAAAAAGTCCACCTTTGTTCAGAGCACCTTTGGAGAAGTTATCCAACACGCTGTTTAGCACACCCAGCACTAAAAGCTGCTGTTGGAACCCTTCTGTTTCTTTCGAGGGCTCTGTCATGTACTGGAAAGTAGAATCAAGTCATGTATTTATCTTCTAAGAAAGTGACTAAAATGCTACTAATTCAGTTGGCAGGATACTAATTTTGAAATGAAGGGAAGCGCTTTGGCTTTTTGGAGGGCAGTAAGTTCCAAGAGCACCTGCCTCATATTTCTTAAGAGCTCCTCATTAACACCAGGACTAAACCACAGAATTCGATCACAGTGCCATCTCTCCAGTTTCTAAAAAAACAGAAGACAAACTATGAAAGATGAAAAATCTCTGGAAACGTTTTTTGAATATTTTTATTGTGTTTTTTTTTAAAGCACTTAAAATGAAAAGGAAAAGACAGTTAATACTGCAAATTTAAAGGGCCTAAGGCAGCAGCTTTACAAGAGGCTGAACACTCTAATCTCCTATGGACTCAAGCAAAAACCAGAACAACTTCATCAAGGTTGCAAGAGAGCCTAATAAAGTGTAATATAAAATACTTCTACATTTTTTCCCTTTGCTCTTAGTTTATTTCCCAAACCACATGAAAACAGGCAGGAAATTGTAAACAGCCTAATTATACCTGCAGCATCAGCGGAAGTTACAGCAAAGCACAGAGTCCAGGGTGTTGCTGACACAATCAGATATCCAGAGTGCCTGCTGCCTTTTCTCTCTCTCTCATTAACATAATGAGTCTATGCTCCAATTTTTCAGACCCTGGATATGTGTAGGTTCAGCATTTCCTCTCCAGTTCTGCCAGAAGTCTGGACAGCAATGTCTTGCTATTGAATTGCAAGCTTCCCAGACACACATCACCAGGAATTATCAGTAGAACCTCTTTATTCATATTGCAGAGGAGAATAAGCTCCAAAAATATCATCAGGGGGTTTTTCTGGTGTGCTCCTTAGTCCAATATGATTAATTTTTCTCAGCATCACTGTAATTTACAGCAGGACAGCTTAAGCACATTGACAGCAGGGAAATATACAAGTCATCATACAAAAGATTAATTACAACCAGCCTGCTTATAGCAATCCCCAGGCTGGAAAAGGCACATTTTTTTATTCTTGGAACCTTTCTCACACATAAAACAGAGAAGTCATCCCCGTTCAGAAACCTTTAGCCAATTTAGCTCCTTCTGTTTGCTGTTAATGTGCTTGCCCTATCAGCTTGTCAACACCAAGCCTGCAAATAATTGGTCCAACTGTGATTATTCATTAAAAGGAAACCGCTGTTTGGCCTCATACCTCCTGGATTTTTCAGGCTTTGCTATTAAATTAGTTGCACTACATTAAAAATGTGGAGAAATATTCCTGGACAATATAGCCCTTGCTTTGCATACATATATGATAATAACCAGGATAGGAACACACATTATCAAGAACTCCAGGAATATCAAGGCATGGGAAGGTATTAAATGGTTTTATTTTTTTTACTTGTAAAACAGGGTACATAAAATTTACCTTGAGTCCTTAATAGATAGGAAAGAAAACTGTGTGGTCGTTGCAATTGCATCATATGACAGGACACATCTATGGCTCCAGACGGTGCTAATAACTAGATACAGCATCCTTAAGAGACCTCCCTTCCCATCAGAGTAATTCTATACCCATATCCATCAATGTATGTGGAAACACAGCTTCTGCCCCAAATCTAGCCATTCAAAACGGATGTGTCTTCCTAATTGGACTTACTGCTGCCTTCAGTCTCCTCTGTTTCTCTGTTCACTTGGCTGCTTGTGCAATGTAACATCAATAAAGTCTGCACTGGGTGCCATCAACTCCTGTCTCTTTGTGGAAAAGTGTGTGAAATAACAGAATCTGATCCTCTAAGGCTCTTTCCCATGCTGTGGAACTGCTTTTATCAGGGACCACAGTGTGATCTATTTCCTCAAGCAGCTTAAAAATTACTGTGTATTCAAGGTATTCTAATATCTGCAATGGATTGGAAAGAACGGGTTTTCAGGTGAGCCGCAAACAGGTTTTCAGGTGAGCCGCATCCCACAACGTTAGCAATCAGTTGCTGTGTATTCTTCTGTACAGCTGACTTTTTTAAAAGGTCATCAGATGCTAAAAATAATTCATGTAAATTCATGCTGATTCTATGTATGCAGAGCCACAGTTGGATTAAAAAAAAAAAAAACACAAAAAGCAAAATTGAGATTCACTGTCCATGAAGCAAATTCCTCCTGAAACCTCCTGAATCTCTGTGATCTCCTGATCATTTCTGTAGAGGATGTCTGCTTTTCTGGATTGTGAACACGAGAGGAGACAAAAATGGCTGCATTTAAAAACTGGCCTAACTTTACCTCCAAAATAAGAAACAATTTCAAACTAGGTTCTCTTTTTCATCCAAGGCAATTTCACTGGGCTTGAACAACAGAATGTGGAGGAATCAGACCTATAAACTCTGTTTTAAAACTTGTTAACTCACTGGAAACTAAGAGAAAAAAAGTGCACTTTTCCCTATTTGCACTCTGGAAAAAAGTAACAGAGTTAAAAATAAAAAATACAAGAGATCAGTTAATAAGAACATGCAGCAGCCTCTAGAAATGTCTCCTGTTCTCTCTAAGTGCTAGAGAAGAACCTTTTAAAGCCACAAGGTTTTTGTCTGTAAAGTCTCATAAAATCCATCCACTCTCAAAATGGCCTTTATTTTCCCGTGCCTGGTCAGTATCTGTTAAGAAAGTCTGAAGAACACGCTTTGAAGGAAAGAGACAAGAAAGAGCCTTATTTAAATCTTTCAGCAGAATCAAAGCTGGCCATACTTGCAGTACAACTAGAATCTCCATTTTGGTTATTGGAACTGCTGCTTCATCATTGACTACGTAAATTATCTACAAAGGCCATTTAAATGAGCCTTTTATCTGACGAATAATAAATCTTAAGGTTTCTGTATCTGATTGTGACATTATTATATGTTTAGAGTGAACTTTTTACGTTCTAATCTCTTCTGGCGAGGTTTATTTCATTTCCTCACCCATTCAAACATCACCAATTAAGGCAAAGCAGCTGGTCATAAACTGATCTCATTTCCGTCATTTGCCTTGCTTTGAAAGCTGTCCTGGTGTTCCCTCTTGTGTTCTTTCTTCCTCACACATAATAAAAATAATTACATTCCTGGTTTAAAGAACTTGCTGTAGCATTACCATCAGTGTTGTGAAATGGTTGATTTCAATAATTAGAAGTCCTGCCCATTTGCTTAAACATTACTTTATTATCAGCGCATTCGTACTGAGCGTGAATATTGTCCAAGGGTTTCGGGTGTTTATACATCAGTGCTGCAGGCCCTGAATTCAAAGTCATATAAAAATCAATAGGTTACGAGAAAAGGTTTACAGAGCAAGGCCCTTAAATGACTTCAGTACAGACCTAGGGTTTTTTCTGAGTTTTCAGTCAAGTTCTTGGAATATTTCTCTCTGTCACATTTTGAAGGTTTGTTTGTTGTTTTTTTTTTAAAGCTGTTTCCATTAGTATTTCAAGACTAACAATAAGTTAGTTTGGAGAACTTGACTGAGGACCTCAAGAAGTTTATTAGATTTTTATTTAAGGATTGGAGCCTATTTAGATCAATTCCAGAGATACAGACTGGACCTTCACTAGGTGCCTAAAGGACATTTCAATACCTAATTACGTTTCCTTTAAAATTAATTGTTGCCTTGAAAATCCTGTCCTTAGGGATTTGAGGAGCTAATCCTGCTGATATTAAGGACATTTCTACTAAATTTATGCAGCTATCAGGTAATGCCTTCTGAATTTTCCATTTAGTGCACTTTAATATCCACTTAGGTAAGACTCGCGGGCTCCAGAAAGCCTATAAACTAATATACACCACAGTGGGCAGGACTGCAACCAGCTCGAATTTTGTGTTTAGAAACCCAAGGCATTCAAAGTACAAGGTTACTGAAGTGAAATGAAAGAAGGATGTCACCTTGGTTCCTTTTGACTTGGTTTCACACTGAGTTTAGCACCCTTCACTGAAAATAACTGCTCATCTGTAACGATAGGGCAATGATTTGTGATTTCTAGGCCCTATGCCTCAGAATTTTTCTGGAAGCTTAGGAAGATGAAATTTAACAGAAAAGTCAAGACTGTTTAGTTTTTCCAGTTCCTCTTCATATTTCTTTTAAAACAAATTTGGGGGAAATTTTAAGTAACGGAAATTACCTGACAAGTGTTCCTTTGCAGAAGTCAAGTCATTCTAGCATGGGTTACCGAGCTGTTGAGCATGCTCCTCAGCCTTGATAACAACATAGTTATAATACACAATCCAGCATGTGATTTACGTGGAAGTTACTGTCAAGTGTCCTCAAGTAACCTCTTGTCTTGATCTTTTAAATTTTCTTATGAATAATGAATCGTTAACAAAGTTGTGTACTTAGGAGGAGCAGTTGCCTCTGGCACGGGGAGATGACCTGGCAAAAGTTCAACACAGATCTACTGTGTTGATTTTACTTTCTCCATTTCTTTTAAAACTCAAATCAACAATGTTTTTTTGTGGTGACTTTTCTGTCTATGCTTTCTTTCCCCATGAACTGCCTACTTCAACAAGACAGCAGACCAACTCCTGTCCCCGAAACAGTGAAGGTCTTACAGCAAAGCCTGTATATGCAGACAGTCCTTCTTCTTCCAACAGAAGGAGATATTTACATAAGGAAGACATCATTTTAACACTGAACGGGTTTATAAACCAACACCAATTGGAGAGAATTCTGCTCACAGGAGTGCCCGAATTAAACTGGAACAACCTCAGTGAAGGCTTAAGAGACACTCCGAAATTTAAACAGGAATAGGAGCGAATTCCATCCTTCACTTGTACAATCAAACTCTATTTACATCGAGTTGCATCTTAAAACCTACAGGGCAGAACAGATAGGTACAAATAAAATGCTGATCCTTACCTTTGCCTATAGAAGTGGCTATTCCATTCATTAACTGGGACAGAGATTTACCAGGGGAACCAGGGATATCTGAGGATGCCACCGAGTTACTGCTCAGGAGATCAATCTTTCCTGCTTGCTGTCGAAACTTCTCCAGTTCTCTGGACAAGAGGTTAAATTGTTCGCTCTGTGTCCGGCATTTCTCCTCTAGCTCTCGGACCTTGGCCTGCACAAGCAAGGCATAACACAGACATTTGACTGAGATCAGAGAGAGCTATGACTGTCAGATTTTTCTTAAGTACCAGGAAGCCAGGATAGGCAAACTATTTGGGATAAACGGGCCTAAAATTGCACTTTTCTCCCCCTAAATTCTCACCTATATTTAGAACAAAACTCTTTAGTAGCCCTATAATATTGAGGTAAATACTCGTTCATCCCCAATTTCCAAAGTGGAAATTCCTCCTCATATATTTTTTGGCATTGCTAAAAAAATCACTGCCAAGAACACTTGCAAACAGATCCTACAGCTTTGTGACTTCTACACACATCTGAATGTCACTTCTGTGCGCTTTTCCAACTTCTTGTAAAACTCATGTATATTTCTGAGGTTTGCCAATCCTCGTCTGTTAAATTGAAGCCTCCTGATTTGCTAGATTAACATGATGCATTAAAAACCACCACCAAAAAACCCACCCCAAACCCCCACTGTGGTTCATGCAGAATGTGAGCCTATCTACTGCTTCAATTCCCTTTCAAAAATAATGCTCCTCACCACAGGTGCCAAACCACACAGAAGTAATCCAGACACCAGCCAAGAAGAGATTATTTCTAAGCTTGTAAGAAGTACCAAAATGTCATTGTTGGCAAACATTTTTGTTTTAATTCTGAGGTATCAGGCTTTAACAAAACAGAATTTAAAAGATAAGCTTCTGTGCTGACCTGGGAGATTTGCGTACATACAGTTTATGAATTCCTGATGTGAAAAAATGGATGAGGTGATGGAAAGGAAAGATTCCCTGGCTGAAAGAAATGATGAGGGGCACGGGAATCCAGGATTTCTTCTATAACTTTAACTCAAAAAATATATAAGAAGAGTGAAGACACCAAAGCACAAAAAAACCCTTTTATCCAAATCTGTACATTGATTGTACCAGCCATATTAAGGATATAATAATGTCTTCAATTTAATGCATTTGAATTTTAATCTGAATTTGTAAACAGCCTGTATACCTGTTTACACACACTATCATATGTTCCTGAAGAGAAAAAACACAAATCCGGGGTGCCCAGAAAGTTAGGAAAGAACATATTAACCTGTTGCAGAGACTGAAGAATCAGCAAAGCTCTGAGAATTTTGTGAGATCTGCTCTTCACATAGGGGCAAACCCTGGCATGTGCCAGAGACAGACTGCCATTTGAGGCCTCAGGAGCACTCGTGTCTTGTGCTGTGACCCAGATGTTGCAACCAGAAGGAGCTCAACAGAGGCAGTTATAGGCTCCTTACATAAAAAGTTAATGCATTATATCCTAGTCTGATGCTTTATGATGAACAAACATCACTTGCCTTCATTAAAAACCCCCTTATAGTATATGCCTAGTTGAACAAGTGTACTAACAAAGGAAGTTTGGATAGCAATTAAATTCATTCAACTGTACTAAAGGTTTGTTTTTCTTGAAAGAGAAAAATTATCTCAGTTCATATAAGAAAAACTGCACATATGACATATCAAGACAACAACACATCTATCACCTACACAAAGATCTCAGCACAACTAAAGACAAACAAAATACTTATAGTCCCCAGAAGAACAGAAAAATCCAAATTTCCTACCACAGAAGGTGGTACAGTTTGAATTTTGAAGATATTCATAAAACACAAATTAATTTAGTTCTGCTAAAGAAGTCTAAAGGTATCTATCTGACAGATTGTGAAACAGGAAACAATAAGATACAGAGACATTGTGGGAGTTTTACACAAACATTAAATGTTTTGATATTTGGTTTTTTGTCTTTCATCTTTCCACTGTGGTTCTGAGCAACCAAAACGTGAGACTTTGCTACTTGGTTACTTTGCTGCATGAATAAGGGATCTATGTATAATTTTAAAAGAAAATTAAACAAAGTAGTAAAGTGGTTTGGGTTTTTAGAACCCCTCTTTCTAATGGGAAGTTTAATGATGAGCTATTTAACTCTCTACAAGTATATACTGACCTTTCCAAATGCAGTTATGGAAACTCTAGCATAAAATAAAAAATAAAACCATCATCATCCAGAACCCAACAAGATGCTAATTCTGCCTTAAAAAATATTTTTGAAAAAAAATAATTTAATGTATTATTATTATTTGTCAATATTAAACCTATTTGCATTTCAGTATATGCCTTCTTTGTCTCTTCTTTCAAGTATCTAGAATCTTCATTTTCACGTTATTCTCTCACAACAGTATGAAGCCTGAAAGAAAAATGCCTTTACTGCTTTCTAAAATCAAAGTTATGAATTAGAAGTGAGAACAAAGCTGGTACTATATAAAGAAAAAATTGCCCCAAGATCCACAATAAGTACTAACAGGAGGCATCCCCATACTCATCTTTGTTTTTTGACCAGGCAGGTGCCTGGTTCATTGTTAGCCAGCCAGACTCACCTCACTGTAGAAAAATCTCTATATTCATGTACGTCACTGCAGAGTGAGGCATGTGCTTACACTCTCAGAAATACTGAATTTTTATTCTGTATCATGGTTCTGCCCATATAGCCTATCCTAGTAACAACGGCACCGAGGTGCCAAGCCTACGAGATTTCCTAAACCTGGATCTGCCTATAGCAGTGGCTGTAGGAGGAGACATTCTCTACTGCAGCCCACATCGAATGCATTTCGCTGAGGACTTGCCAAGTTTATAATACAACACATAGTGGTATTTCTAAAACTTAAACAGCTTCTTAAATTTAAAATGAAGTAGACTTAATCCATTACAAGACAGAAACTATTTGCACAAGACAGGTAAGGTGATGAGCAACTTTCCAGGTGGACAGGCTTGAATTCAGGCTGGTGATTAGCTCACATATTCTGCCACGGAGACACCATTTCATAGTTTAATTAAGCAGCAATGGCTTTCAGTAGGGAGCTCAATAAATCAACCCCAGGTGAAAATACCACATTACCACATTATCTTTGTATTAATAAACAACCTGAATTCAGATAAAATCCACACAGTCAGAAAGTTACAATCTCGAATACACTACCAAACCATTCTTACTGGGCATGCTCATAAGAAATTCACTTTGAAAACCAGTATCTGAGTTCTCATCAAATCATGCCGTATTTGAAGATTAATCTCTTGTAGAAAAAAAATTCTGATTTTGGTAATTTGGTACCAAGCCAACAAATGGCAAGCATGCTTGCATAACAATGGTTCTTGCACACATCCCATGCGAGGTTAGGCAGGACTACTGTACTCATTTTCAAGGGAAAAGTGCAGGATTCAGGACAGGGAAAGGAGAATTTATGCCCTAAAATACCTGCATGCTGTCCAAGGTGTTCTGGATGAAATGCAAAGCAATAAATTCCAAACATGACACAGTAAACAAAGAGATGTGAAATAAACAAAGAAATAAAACCAGTTTTGAACACTTTTTTTACATGTCAAAGCAAAATATATTAGAACGGTTCACGTGTAAAAACATGCAATAATGCAAACCACACTATAGAATGCTTCAGAAATGAGTACCCGTGCTGGTCTTAAATTGCAAAAGGCAGATTAAATAAAATGATAAAAATTAATGGGCTTATGGCAATAAAAAGCAAAAGCTTAGGAAACCTTGATGGGGTTATGCAAATTGGAGGTCGCAGATAAATCAGCTACATAGGAATTTTGATTACCTTGGGGGGGGGGGGGTGAATAATCACTTGCTGTTTTTTTTTTTTCTACTTAAGTTTTCCTGCATCATATATTTTCCACCAGGCATTAAATAATCTTATCTTCTTAAAGACAAAACAAACTTAATATATAGGATGATAATGAAAGAATACGAGTAAAAAACTTTCTATGGGAATATTATCTTTTATAGATTTAAATACACAATTTTAAAAATTTTTCTTTAAAGATGAGCAATGCACCAGAAAAAGCACCTTCCATCAATGCATAACCAGTAAGTACACAGACAGAACTACTGTGAGAAGGCAGAAGGACTAGAAATCACCTGCTAAAAACACATTTCTAAGTGAAATGTTGACAACACACTTGGTATAAGCAATCTAAGATATCACATGCTCTTTATGATAAGTACAGTGTATTAAGACTTAATAACCATTTAATGCCTTTTCCTCACAGAAAAACTAGTTTGCTAGTTATCAGCGAAAACCTGTTTTGCATGAAAAAATGAAGAACAAAAAAGAACAAAAGGAAATGTGGATGCAGTTAGTGTGCTATTTACTTGTGCATCTATATTTTCTGACGCTTTCCCTTATGTGAAGTTATCACATTCAGAATGGAACTTCCACAAGCAAAGGTAACACAAAGGATATCTTCTTACCTCTAGCAACTGAACTGCTCCTTCATGTTCCTTCTTAGCTTCAACCTGAGCCTTGGTTTTATAATTAAGAAAAAAAGAACAGAAAGTAAAGAAAAATAAAAGAAAGAAAAGGGAAAGGGAAGCAAGAAGAAAAATCAATTAGTCATGCCACATATCGTATGCTCTAACCACACAAAGTGGCATGCTGCATACTCAAATCCAAAGCCAATTACAGTCTTGAAGGGATGGCTCTGTCAATATTACTATAGCGCTTTGGTTCCAAGCTACTGAAATAACTGTTTATTTTTAGGAGACTGAATCCCAGTGAAGCTTAATAACATTGCTATTTTGTTGGAGCAAGAAGAGCATGCTCACACTGCACAAACACATCAGAAGTGAAAACTGAAAAAAATGAGCTTGTTATTCCACAATGCTGGAGGTTTATAGTGTTGAAACCTACCATACCAGCTAGGAGAAAGCTACACAAAATTAAGCTCATTTTTACATGCAGCGATGATATTTAGCATCTACATAAATAGCTCACAAAATACTTCAAGGCAACCACAAGAAAGGTTATCTCTAAACAAGAGTGCAATATTTAGGATCCAATTGATCAGTAAGAGTAGAACAGTATATTTTACTTAGCTCAGAAATTCAGTTATCAAATTTTGGCAGGAAAAATCTAAACCTTAAAACAAAAAAAACCCGGCACTCAGTAACTTTGCATTATCCTCACTTCATTTCCATTTAAATTTTCGTTATCTTCTTTATCGAAGCTTGCCCAAGATAAGCAAAACTTTTTATTAACCATTGTATAGGGCTGATAGCAGTGGGATGCACTAACTTTGCGTTTTGTCTCCTTATTACTGCAACCCCGAGACCATGCTCTGCACATTCCTCATCAGAGAAAAGTCTTCAAACCCTCCAGTTTAGCAGAAGGCAACACCCCGCAGACTTTCTAATTTAATGGGCCAGATACTTTCATAACAGACACTGACACAGCTATGTTAACTTAATTTTCCTCATCTATGAGGGCTACCCTGTCCCTTATTGGTTTCAATGGAACCTGGGCCAGGCCATAAAGTCACAGCCAAAACCATATACCCATCCTATATTTCACTGCCATGATTGGCAATAAAGCCTCCCTCGGTCCTGCAAACACAGTCATATTTCTTCCTGTACTACAGTAATAAGTCTTGTGGCTAGCACCTGATAAAACGTTGTCTCCAGAATCATTAGCAAACATATGATGATAAGTAATAGAAAGCCTTGTGTTATCCATCATTACAAGTTTAATAAAATCTACCCAGAGTATGAGTTCCTGATAAATGATTAGAAAACCTGCATCAATAGCTATCTTTCTTTTACATCTAACAGGCTCATAGTAAGGCTTTCTTGGAGAAAAAGACCATCTGATTCCCTCTCAGCACAAAACCTTGACGAACAATATTACACTCTTCCTTTTAGGCTGATAATCTGATCAGTCTGGACATATATTGAAAACACAATGAATTTTTATTTATATCAAAACATGACAGCAAATGCATCAGACTGTACTGGCGACTTGCTTTGTTATACAGTGCACATTTCTGTGGTTCAACAGTAATAAGATGTTCACAGATATGCTGTCAAATGTCATCCTGTTACTGCCTGGAGTTACTACTTTCATTTCACAGTACTTTTTCAAGTAATTAGAGGACTCTAATAAAAAAGGAAGAGAGAATTTTACATGCATGTACTAGGCACATGGGGAGGTCAGCTCTGGATGAAATGTGAGCCAGCAATTCCTGTTTAATGATGGAAGCAAAGTATTACAGTTACTTGGGTAACAGATTTATTTAAACTGTTTTTCTGACAATATACACTGCTTTATACTGTTGTAAAGGAGATGTGTTGGCTACCATTAGTCTAGAGGCTAAAGCAGGACAAATTAGTCTGTGCTCATCGCCTCTACCATGCCTGGAGAACTACAGGTAGCTTGGGAATCTCTCTACAAGGCAGAACAGTGCACAGATATTCCCCCAAAATCCTTCACTGTTTTTAATGCTTCACTTCTTCTACCCATACAGTGTACTAATCTGCTCTTCACTCTTATTCTATAGCATTAATAGTAGCATCACAGGAGCAACTAAGCATCTCAACCAAGGTGGGATCCCAACATGTCACAATGGAAAAGAACCTGAGCTTGGAAGGGCTGAAAAGAACTTTTTTTTTAAAAAAAAAAAGCCCTCTCTCTTTTTGAATGGTACCTAGAATGAATATCACAAGCAGATTTTGTCAAGAGATGCAATCAGCAGAACACTCAGTTGTCATAGATCCTTATAATGAAAGGCAATAATAATTAAAAAAGACACAATAGCAACTTAATCACATAAAGAATTAGATGTTTCAGGGTGAAAATGAGTGTCTGTGCAAACTCCTAGGAAGACTATTTCAGGCTACTGAACGAAACCAGTAAGAAGGATGAATCATTTCTTGAGTGCTTCTACTAAATAATGCATAGATGAATGGTTATGGTGGAGTTTAGTACAGGAATTCTAAGCTAAAATTCTAGAGGAACTTCGTGGTAAATGATTATTAGACAATAATTTTTAGCATAAATGATCTTGTATTCCATGCTACTTCAGGTCAACTGAACAAGAATTTAATCACTGGCTACACAATTGCATAGTTGCATTGAATAAAATAACAAATACAATAAACCTCCTTTGTGCTTCAAGTCCACCATGCAACAGCTTAGCAAAAATGACTGGAGAAAACAGTATTACAGAGATGTGTCTCCCATTGCCAATCTGTAACAATAAGAGCCATGTAATGTGGATTTCTTAGAAGAATGTAACAAAAATTAGCAAGAAGAAAAGCTGTACCTTTCTTTGATTTCTTTGCTTTGCCAAGAAATTTAAGTCCAACATTTATGTGGAAGTTCAAACAATAAGAGCTTACTATAACTAGAAATGGCATTTTGAAATATGCCTGAATAGATTAATTGTGAACGGCTAACAGAAAATTAACTGCAAGACTTCATTTGGTCAAGTGAAGCTTTCTATTTCAAGCAAACTATATTTAGATAAATCTTTTTATTCTGCTGAGAATGTCCCTCCATGCCAACTCCCTAGCAAATTATCATTAGCATTATTATTTCTGTGTTTTGATCTAGTCAAGCAATAGGAAAAATCAACATTAGTACTGAGACAATTGCAGCTTTAAATGACTTTGGTAAGACTGAAACTAAATATAACTTTTTTGTATTATAATGAATATTGAGAAGTTGTAGTGTGAAAAAAAAATGTCTTAAAGTGATTTGTGAATTAGAGAAAGAGCTTGGAAATGAAGTACTTAAACAATCGTTTCGTTTATGAAAATAAGATCAACTGTGATGCCTAAGTACCTTGACAAGGATTTACTCTAATCTGATTTAGTGGAGAAAAGTAGTAAGAACAGTCTGTGTCTGGAAGAGGAAGCCAAATAATCTTAACAAAAAATTAGTACGTCAGTGAGAATGATTAACTGTTCCAGCAAACTGACAAGGAAATGGACTCCTCATATTTTGATTATCATTAAATTAAGACCGGATTCCTTCCTGACATTTAAGGAACGCACAAGTATTCCTGAGCCAAATATAGAGGGAAGCAAGGGAAATACAAATGAAAGATATGTATTTGTATCACTTTTCTCCCTATAGGGAAAAGCGAGGACTTAAATATACTGGTTAGGTTAATCTTCACTGGCATAAACACTTCTAAATCAATTAGTACAGTCATGTAAATCCAGCAGCAAACATCTACTGTTACAACCGCATCAGCAACCACGCAGAACAATCCAGAACAGGAACCAGTTTGATGGGTGTGGCTGAAGTTCCTTTAAACCCGGAGATCTGTTTCAGGACCTGTGCTCCGTCACTGCAGTTTGCTGTTTCCCCTGCCTTTCCCTTTCTCCACTCACCTTCTGCAGGAGTTCAATTTCCTGCTGTTTTGCGTTGAGAACAGCCAAGGCTTGCTCATGCTCCAACTCCAGCTGTTGCCGCCGTTCAGCAGCCTCTCGCATATGCTGGTTCAAAGCAAGCAGAAAAACCGTCAGGAGACTTCGACATCTTCCACCTGCAGCCAAACATACTGCCATTCCCAGGCATCCAGATGTTCATCTCAACGTAAAAGCTCTCTGGTATCTCTGATAGGCAAGCAGGAAACTGGACAGGATTTTAATTCGGTTGTACTTAGGGGGCATATTGCCAATGCTGAACTCAGGGATTTTGACAGCAATCTCTTTGAGGATGCAGGACTGTCATTACCAGCAATGTGGCCTCTGTGATGCACAAGTGAACAGTGCCCATTTTATCCATCAGGCACACATCTATATGTGGCATTATGCTGAAAAATTAGAGCTTGAAAAAATAATAGCTTGTCAATTCCCTAAATGCCTCTTTATCCAGGATATGGTTTTGTGATTTGTTTTGCAAATGATGACCCAAAAGAAACAGTTTACCTTTGCTAATCTCTGCCCATTATTTATAGCAAATTAGTGCAAAACTAGCACAGGTGGGCTTGTGACAAAAATGACTATACAACTTTTAAAGGACAGTTGCTACTAATAATTCAAAGCAATATGAGAAAGGTTCTCAGGAAGAGCACGAGCTGAACAATATCAAGATACCCATTGCAGATAGAAATCTTTTTCATTACAGGTTAGTATTATTCTCCCAATATCATTATAACTTTCAAACACCCTGTTAATAAATGGGAGTTAAGAAAGATGTTTTTATAGATTCTGATCTCTTCTCTGGTGAAACTGGTATTAAAGATTTTTATTTTCCAAATTACATATTATTCCCATAATACTCTCAGAGCAGAGGCACAATGTCTTATCTGCAGCACCATGAGTTATTACACACAAACCTATTAGGAGTCAGCACCTGGAAACAGAAATACGTGATTGCAATTTACAAGAAAGGCCAAAATATCTCTTATTGTGTACACAAGAAAATTTTATAAAGCATATTACTAACCTTTAATGAGCTGTTATTCTCTGCTACGTTACACATAACAAAGAGGGACAGCACAGTGAGGCTGTCTTCTCTTCTACCCTTCTCAATCTGGGTATGTTTGCAAAGGAAGCAGAAATGTCTCCAATACTCCATGTGCCCCCTGCTTGGGACTTATTTACATTTGGTGTGTTGATTAAAACAACAAAAAAATCATCAAAGATTTTTCCAATTCATCATTTTTGACCTGCAACAATGGCTTGTTTTCTAGGGTTTTGTGAGGATTCAGTATTTCGACTGTAGACATTTCTGAACTGTGCATATTGTACAAAAGTTAAATGAATCTGTTCATAGGTAATATCTATTCTCAGTATTTAATAATGACCAAAACCAACGTTTCTGATTCTCATCTCACCTGAATGAACATTAACCTATTTAGCTAACTAGTATTACTCTTTATTTAAATTAACATGAAGCGACATTCACTGAGCTCAGCAGCTTCCATCAATCCTTATGTAAAACTTGGCACCAATGGAGCATCAGTATATTTCTTATATTCAAGAAACGGTGAGGCAATCAAGTTATTCTCATACTTTCAATTAAAACCTTTAATTATCAGAAAAAAACAAAGGTCTCACTTCACTCTCTGAAGATTTAGTACCAGATTTGGTACATATTTTGATACCGTTAAGTTCTTACTAGTTTTACAAAAGCTGCTACAGGACATTTCTAGTCCTCTGCAGAGATCAATAAATAATTAATACCATGACCACAGAGTGAATCTATAAAATGTAATGAAGAAACAGACTGTGACACATGATCTGTGATTCTCCCCAGCTTTTAATTTCTCTGTTTCCTAAAACACATATTTAATGATCTACAGTTCACAGATTTTAAGGTCAGAAAATACCATTTGGTCATCTATGTTAACCTAAAAGTATCTCTCAGTCATTTTAGTATTGTCATGATCTACTTAGTCCTTAAATCAGCAAGGATCTCTTCACCCCAGCATCTGTCCATCCCCTGGCAATTAAATCTCCCCCAAACCAGAAGCAATTCCTTCCCTCCCACTCTGCTCACAAATCAGTTCGGTCTGCAAATCTGTTTTGCTCTTCCTATCTGCACATCAGCTGCTGGCATTTCTTCTTCCAAGCCTGAGGGGAATAGGTTAGGACGGTGGAGGAGGACTGCAGGGATCACTAGAAGCATGGCAGGGAGAAAGCTCTGAGCTGCTGAATTCTTTCTGCATCTTCCTTCAGGAATGACTGCCACAATGATCACGTTGCCATGGTTTGTGTAGGTGGTGGCAATCCTTTTGTCCATGCTATCGCCGTCCTTAACATGAGGCAGGTTAGAACTTTCTAAACGTAAATTTTGCACTTCCCTTTTTGCACCCTTTCTAGAGGACCTAATAACATTAACATCAGAAAGCAAACCCACATCTAAAAGAGCATCGAAAAAAAAACAGTAAGTACTTCATATTTCAAAACAATTGTCAAATAATTCTCTATCCTTCAAAGAAAGTGTGAAGAAGGAACCTTTTCAGTGGATCTTTCAGATCAAAGGTAAGAATCCAGCTATGCAGCAGAGAATGACCTGGGGACACTGCGGGTATCTCAGTTTTCTTTCAAACTACAGAGCTAGACAGCTGGATAGCATAAACTGTTTCTGAAATAGCACTTAAGGGACCTGCTCAAAGAGTTCTGATTTTTCCAGCTTCCTCACGGGCAGCAGGGGGATTTGACAATGAATAGCCCATCTTTGCTCCAACCGCTCCAGGGGTTGCACTGCCAAAGAAACCCATTCTTTCCTACAGCAGTGACTTTTACAGCTCTAACATGTGCAACTGGTTAACTCTAGGACAAAGTCAAATGGCTTTCAAGTACTAAAGTTTTGTTTATGAGACAGAACTCTTACATGATACTGAATGGGGAGCAAATTTAATTCTCCCCCAAGTACTCTGATCAAAGGACTTGTCATCTGCGCTTGCAGATGGGTGGGCACCATTACAGCGGAGTGAATGGGAAAAGCTGGCTGAACACATCAGAAAATCAGAACTGCGTGTGAGAGGCACTGTGAAGATTCTCAGAAGTTAGCTAATTCAGCAGTTCTTCATCTTCCCTTTCCTGCTTTGTTGATACATCCTGAGATAACAGAATATGTAACTGAATTTCTCTTTTGACAGGGAAACTAGGCTAAATATTTAGCAAAACTTTCCAATGGTTGGAAAGCTGCAAGCCATTTTTTCAGACTGCTAATTTCCTGAGCATATGGGGACACATACGAAATATACAATTAATGGCATCTGCGTGGGCACGCTTTAATGCTAAAAAGGAGATTTAGGGTTTCAAGTCTGTTCAAGGTACTCTGCCAGCTCGGAAGTGTTCTGCCCAAGGGAGAGAACTACTGAACATGAAAAGCCAGGGTCTCTATATCCACCAAATAGTTTTTGTTTCAATTAAAAACTTTTGAAGAAGTTTTTAAGCAGAACAGTGAGATTTCAAGAATGTTTCTTCCATGTGCATTGGAATTATATTTCAGTAGAAGTTAAAGCAAAATCATTCAAATAACCAGATTAATTTCTTCTACAGAAGAAATTTGGAGGAATCAATAAGTCAAATGCCAGCAGATATCCTAATTAAAGAGTGGAGAAATGAACATTGTTTGGTGTGGCCAAAAAACAAAGTATGGTCTTTAATTTGTTTTAAGAAAGTAAAACACAGTCTGTCATTAGAGGAGTTTCAAGTGTTCAAAAACATACAAGCCTAGCAAAACCAGTATCTGAACAGGGTACGAGAAAGAAGTTTTACTGCTCATGAAAGTGGGGTTTTTTAGCAGCATAGGAGTTCAGACAATAATTTGTATTTTGATTTGATGAAATGAGAATTCCAATTTACTTGGAGCAAAGTCTAATCCTCAGCTGTTTCATGAGCCATCAATCTACAGTTCATTTCCTTTCTAGTCTTTTTTTACTCTTATCTTTCTATTATGTGCTCCTTGAAGATGTGAATTTCTACAGCCATCAAGGTGGAATCCCAGAATCATTAAATAGAGAGCGCAGACATGCCGTATCAGTTGAAATAACTTCTAGGTGTCGATTCTATTCTATAGGTACTAGCACACAGCTCACAGTAAAATAGCAAATCAGTGATAAAGGTCTGTGGAACTGTCAGTTTTGTATTTCCCAGAAGAAAAGGAGGGAAGTAACAGAAAAAGTAAATTATCTTTCATTGCTAGAAAAAAACTTCCTACTTGTTCCTAGGGAAAGTTGTATTAATCTAAAGACAGATAACAGTGTATCACTCTTCTATTCAATTAAGCACTCTAATTTTCCTTTCCCAGTACATCTATTTCTTATTTGCACATAATTCTAGATTTTTTTCCCATCAGTGCTACCTACTGACTGGTAAATAGAACACAGATAATTCACTGCACAACAATACACATAATAGTTAACTCCCCTTAGTATTGCCCAGTACGTGATCTCAATAGCTCGAATTTCCAGAAGCTGCTGGAATAAGCTGGTTTAACGGAGCAGTCAGCTTACTTCTGATAACCTCACAGTCTTTTAGAGGATGATCAGGAAGAGGGATGTAACTTACAACCACCTCCAATTTCCATATGTAGCTGGAAAACCTTCTCCTCGCCTCTTGAGCAACATCAAGTAAAACTCCAGAGAGGGTTTAAACCACCTATTTACCAGTGCAACAAGTCAAAAACGAAATCTCTTCTCAAAATTCAGACGTGGCCATTTTCATCACTGCAATCATCTCCTAAAGCCCACATCTATTCTGATGCAGCCAACACCAAAACTATTTTTCCCTTTTAGAGTGAGTCTGATGCAAGTCCAAATCATTAACAAATAAAATTTTAAATAAGTGACTGTACTGAAGAATAGACCCAGGATTCAAATTCATTACTGAATTTTTCTAATTTGAAAAAGCAGCAGCAAATTCATGACATGAAAACAACGGTGTATCTTGAAAACAAGCATGACTAGACACCACTAAGCTTCTCTAGAAGCATGTTAAACGAAAGATGGTTAAATACCAGCCGCTGTAAGTCTCTAATAAAACAGTAGCAGGTATTGCAACGCTGCCCTGACAAGGGATGCACTCTGGTACCAACAGCTTGTTTCACAAGGTCACAACATTTTGCATCAAGTTAGACTGGCAAACCCCTTAGCCCTTAAATAGCCCTCTTTAAAGTAAAATATCTTGGCAGTTGTTCATATTTCCTTCATCAGCACAGTCAATTCTTATCCTTCTCATCTTGACTTACCTCCAATAACTGTATGGTGAAAACCTACATGCAATTACTTATAAACTATCAGATAAAGAACTCTAAAGATGTCTCTCCTCCGATAGTTTGAGATCCCTTGTAGGTACTTGGTCTACTGTATCGCAGACATTTTATCATAACTAATAGGGGTATTCAGTCCCCTAGCTTGCAATGTGCCTATGCTTCTGTGCCTCACTGAATGAACATCAGGAATATTAAAGAAGCAATAGAAGTACTGGATTGATGGACTTTACTGCATTATACATACCTTTAGGACCTGCTCTAAGTTCTCCAGCTTGGCTTGGAGCTGGTGTTTTCCCTTTACAGCCAAATCTCGTTCTTTGGTCACTCTGAGGAGGGTTTCTCTAAGGTGGTCATAGTCTGATTTTACCTAGAAAAAATAAAATGTGATTATTGCCCAAACAGCTAATTAATGAATGGAAAACTGTATCTGACACAAACATCTCTGCATGTTAAAATGGAAAAAGGAAAAAAATAATCAAAGAAAATAGGAAAGAAGCATAAAAAAATGGAAGGGAATGTTCACTGAGGAAATTGTGTGCATCTCATATACATGTGTGCATGCAATATACTTTCTTTTAACATGCACTACAATCTGGCAGCCAAACTCTAGCTATGCATAAGTTGTGCAAAGTTAAACAAATAAACTATAAAACTCACAAAATAAATGACAATCAAACAATTCTTAATTTCTCTGTATCTCAGAGGCATCAGAGATGGGTGTGCTATATAAAGAGACAGAGATCTAACATATATATTTAAAAATAACTCACCTGCACATTTTTCTGGACTATTCTTTAGTATAAATTGACATCACAATAAACTCTAATATACATGATCAGCCTGTGCTAACATTTGAAACCAGTGTCTGTACAACTAAAAGATAGGTATACTTCTGCAACAAAGCCCTTGCTCTCCCTTAAAATATTTGCATACAGAAGGTTTTTGAAAGATCAGATACTCATCGAGTAGGCTTTGTTTTCTGATTTAATTTACTTCACCCTAGCTTCACCATTTCAGTATGATTAAGTCTTTTTATACAGGATTTTGTGAAACATCAGCGATAGTGACTACTTCATAAACATGCATAGAAGGTAAAAAGATATAATATTAAACTACTTTATCTTGACATGGAAAAGTTCTTTCTTCAATTCAGATGAGCTGAAAATTTGATTTCTTATCACTGATCATTTTATTACTTTATGTCAATAGGATTGTTACAGCTCGTATCATATCAGAAACTGCAATTTTTACAGAAAGAATGAAAACCCGCCAGCAACAAATACCTGGGTAAAAAAAAATACATAATGTTCACATGCTATTTCCACTTCCTGGCAATGTTGATAAAAAGTAAGAAAGCAAAAGAAAGAGCCATCGTATTTTTGATGAACAGCCTTCCAAGAAGCATCTTTTTTTTCCTTTGTTAACTGCAACACAGTGCAGAAGCACCAACAGCGCTGGCAGGAGCACTGACTAAGGCAAGGCAAAGCAGTCCAGCGTTCTGGGATAAGACACAGGATTTAATCTTGGTGTAGCTCATGTTGCCTTCTAACTTTGGTGAAGGAAGTGACAAGTACTTTTTTTTTTTTTTTCAATTTAATTACTGTAATTTCTTAGGCTTTTTAAAGAATGAATGGCATTAAGTAATCTCTGACATGGATATCTCCTGGACGTTTTCTAAAGAGATGTTTTGGAAACTGATTCAGCCCTTCTATTTGCCTTCTGGCTCCAGTTTGTTAACTTGCAAATTTTACCATGGACCAAACAATCTAAATGGTTGCAGCCAGCCCTCCTATTCATCTTTGTAAGAGGGCTTTTTAGAGTGCAGTGGACTAGAAAAAGGAAAGAGGAAAATGGAACAAATCATGTTTTCCACAAGAACTGACGCAATTATTGTCAGCCTCAGGATTTTTTTTCTATGCACAGATTTTTCTTTTCCTCTTCCCTCATTTCTTTATAACTAAGGAAACTATTAAACACTGGATTTTCAGAATCTATTAGCTTCCTGCACCCTTTGTAACGTATTTCATTGCTCACATCAGTCAATGTATATTGTTGAAAAATAATGGAGTGGAAAAAGGAAGCAATGAGGTATCACCATCAATGATGCAATTTTGTTATTGTCTGTGACTCTCAGTTAATTTACTGAAGATGAATGAAGTACAATATTTTGAACAAGTTTCAAGAAAAGGTTCTTTTCCTCAGGCTTTAGTTTTCCCTGTCTCTAAAACAGTTAATATCAGTGGACTGCCTTTGTAAATAATTTTCTAAAACTTACTAGTCATCATAGTCTTAATAATTTTTGGGAGCAGGTGAGCATAGTTCCTCTTTCTGCTCTGTGTTTTTCCCTGCTGCCAGTGAAGGGACTGTCAGAACAAATGGTATCTATCAGGTTGCTAACGTAATTTTGGAAAGAGATGAATTAGAGACAGGTAGAACTGTAGGTATTTTACACATTGCAGGATCTTTCATTTAGGATCACAAAGCACATACCTAAATTAGTCAAAGTTTAGGAATATACAAATGGTTCTGATAATTTCTCTACTTTCTCTTTTGCCAGATCAGCTTTTGAATAAAGTTCTGGGGATATTTTCATTTTGCAGGTTGGAAAGAACACAACCAAATCTACCAACTACCTTCCAGTAATTACTTTTGGTACTTCCAGCAACACTGATAACTTTTAATATTTCTACAGAGCATTCTGGTCAGGACTTTTTCCTCTGAAGATTGTGATATACACATTTTATAACCCATAGGGCAGCATAAAACTTGATGAGTCCATAATTTACATTTTTTTTATTTGTTTAGACAACATTTGTTCTTAAATGTGAATTTAATGCTCTCTCCAAGCAGGCTGTTTAAGAACATATGGGAGATACATGAATTTGAATTACACACAGAGCACATCAAAACATCAATGTTCCCAGTGGCAAAACCAGTTGACCTAAATAGAGTGCCATCATAAACAGTTCTAATTTCATGACAGAAACAGGGAACATTTTGATCTGTGATGTTTCTCTGTTCAATGCATCACCAATTTATTTTTCATCCCTTCACAATTACTAAACACGCTCTCATTGGAGTCAGTTGCTAAGGCCAGAACACTGCTAAAGTGTCTTCCACTTCCTGAATGCTTAAATAGGAACTAGTTATTGAAAACCAGCACACCAAAACAAACCAGCAGCTTATTTCATTGGTGAAAAGCTCCATCAGCCTTGTAACCCACCATTTACCTTAATGCTAGACTCTAGTGACCTGCCAATTTCTCAAACAACTGACATTGTTCAGAAAACATTCTTTGGAACCTACCATGAAAATGGTATGATGTCAGGTATTGTGGAAATAAATCCTGAATGAATAATGCCTATTTGATTTTTACAGGAAAACACCAGCCCGTATATACTCAAACGAGCAGGAAAACAAGTTGGAGCGCAGTGTCATAGCGCTCCTGAGGACACAAAATCTTTTCACAAGTGCTCCACACCAGGATTGCAACTTTGTTCCTCTAATGCAGCGTACCAAAACTAAATCATCTAAGTTATCTATAATTTTAGCTTTATCCTGTGGCTTTAAAGGTAGCCAGCCTCCTACCTACTCCTTTCTAAAGTCAAATTTCAGCAACTACATTGTGCAAAAATGAGCAGTAATTCTAGCTACATGACAGAATGCACACAGTCCTCCAGCCCAACGCGCTGGGATAAAGTTGGCCTGTTTTTCAGGCCATCTCTCAAGGGTGAAAAAGAATAAATGATTTTAGGCAGGTTTTCCCCTTCAGGGCTGAGCCCTAACTCTGTTAGAATTCTGCTCCAACCTCCACATCCAAAGTTGTATAGTCCTACACTTTCTGAATAGGAAACTGCGCTCTAAACTGTACAACCTAGCCTCGATCTCATTGTGTGTGGTAAAAACAAAAAAAAAGACCAAACAGAAAACCCCAAGGAATTGCCTCAGAATATCTGTTACGCAAGAAGGAAAACACAAGGTTTGTTAACGTTCAAGGTATACTGCAAAGATTGCATATGGTTAAAATTGTTAAAGTGAGAGGGTACGCTTAAAGCAAGTCTTTGATCCTACTGAGGCTGATATTAAATTAGTAGCAGAGGCATCCAGAATTGTTGCACTGTGCCTTTCCCAGTATTTAATATATTTGAAGAAACAAACACCCATAATATGACAAATTCTGGCACTACAATAGTAAAAGGTAATTTTATTACCTAGTGGCTCATGTGTCAAAGGTTGACATTTTCCCTTTATATTTTAAATTGCTTTTGCTACATCTTTCAATGTATCTCAAGCTCTTCACTAGAGGAAGAGATAAACATTACCTATCGTAAAGCATTATTAACTGCATAGTTCTTTGCTTTCTGATAGTAAGATTTTTAGTGTCACCAATGTACTGAGCCCTTACTGCATTAATGCTGGATGCTATTACTGTCAGCAAAAATATAAAACTGCCTAAGTAAGACTTTATGTGCCTCATGAAGTAAAGAGGAAAGGCAATGTGTAAACAACAATAAAGAGAAGAGAAAAACATTAGGAAAGAAATTCTAGACAGATGGATGAATAAAATTAAGTGATGCTATGACACACATGGCTTCCGCCTATCACAAAGTATTATTACACTGCCTTTTCATATAACAACCATTTAAATTCCGCAGCAACAGGAAATTTCAGGTCTGCTTAGATACCAGGTGCTACACACAAAATGTAGAGTGCATGCAAAGCCATCTCTGAATTTTAGCAATTTGCACTTTCTCAGGGACTCAATCAGACCTCCTTTGGTTTGGAAATTCAGCAGTGGGCTACTCTGTGACACGTGCATGTCAGAGATATCAAAGCATGCAGCTACCACTGGTTCGCAAGCTTTGAGGATGTGCTTTCATCAGAGCCTATGTGAGTCACAGTTCTTCTGATATGAATGAGGTTGCCGAGCAACTCACTTAAGCCCTGTAGAAATCCCAGATTGGAGTTTTATTTTTAGCTAAATGTAGCCCTGTAAAGTGCCTGGTTCATGATGTTTCTTACACTGAAGGTATATGTGTTGAGATAAGGCGCATCAGCCTCTCCTCCCACACTGGTCATGCCATGCGGCGTTTGTAACAGATATAATCACACTGCAGCCAGAAAGATATTTTTTGTCCCATAACAGGCAAAAGACAAAATTGAAAAAAAATGCTTACTATTAAACCAGTTTCTATATCAGGACCTGGAATAGCTGAGACTATGCCTGTGCCATGTAACAGAGGAAATAACTGCTAAGTAAAGCTTTGTACTTTTGCTGCTGGACAGCAACTTTTCAACATTTCATTGAGAAATTTAAAAACAAAAAAAATGCAGAAAGGTAGGGAAAAAACCTACTAGATAGAAATTATTTCTATCAGCATTTTTCAGAAAAATAAGAGAACTTTTCCATCAAGTCTCATCAAGATCACCAAAAAAACCCCACTTTTTAACAAAGCCTAACAATTTACAATACTAAGAAAATATGCATCAGAGGAATGATGTACCTCTCTGAAGTCTATCAGTGTGTCTTAAATTTTCAGTTGAAAATTATATTTGTTCGTAAAATAATTTTTGTAGTTTATTTTTAATTAAAATATTTTAGATTCTCAAGTAGAAGCAAGTAAAGAGTAAAAAATGACTATACAATACACTTGTATCCCTTCTGCAGCCTGATTTCTCTAACGAATGAATGTATGAGTTTTGTGGCCATGATGTTACCTGGTCATATTGCAGTGCTTTGTGGGACACACTTGCATACTGAAGGCTCAGGCGATTCTTCTCTTGCACAGCATCCTTCAGTTCATTTTCCTAAAACACAAGTGAAGAGTGTTATAGATCATTTATCTCCATTACAGAACATCCTATTAAGTGCTTAAGGAAGCAATGTTTTTGCATTATTTGGTATTAACAAACTATTAAGAGTAATATCAGGCACAGAGCCAAAGCCACTGAAGGTGCAGAAGCAGCAGATTAGCTTGCAATTACAGTTGGCTCTATCGTAAACCCACATGTTTTCAGGAGATGATCTGATTAACGATGTGTAGGCAAAGAGAGATGACCTGACTTCACAGGCCTGGTACCTATGAAAACAGTAATAAAAAAAAAATAATCTCCCCGTGGATGTAACAAAGAGCTCAAACCTGGCTGCTTCAGAGCTCAGAAGAGAAAGACTTGGCTCTCAGAAAATAAGTAATGCTATCAAACTGAGGTCTTCAGAAGACCTTTTGAAGGGAAAAGCTAACAACTGGAATGTATATTCATGTATGCATTTTTATATTCACATATTTCACTTATAATGTATATCTATTTAAAATGTATGTATATATACACATTTTAGTACAAACATTTTTAGAATCCGGGTAGAGCATCTATGTACTACAATGGCAGGCAAATCAGACATGCAGATGGAAGTCAAAAGGTAAGTAACCTATACCTGAAGATCAAGATATTAACTACAGCCTCAGGAATGTATTTTTATTTATTTAAACAACACTGTAAGGAGGAAAAAAAACCCGAGTAAATACAACTCAAAAAAACCAGTCAAACTAGAGGGATGGAGATGCTTTGTCAGGTCACACAAATCAAAATACACGCAGCTCAGGAAAAAACCAGCAGCATCCTCTGATATTTCTGACAATTTCTTTTTTTGCACAAGTTCACAAAGGTAGTGATCTGAGATTAAATCTTAAATTCAGTTCCTTACGAAAGCTGCAATCAGCCATGCTGGGCAATCTGTAATCTTTCCATCCTATCGTGTGCATTGTACATTATCTTCTGAAAACATCGGTTATATTTTCCAAAAATATACTAAGGTTGGCAAAACTGGGCCCACTTTTGAGTGACTAGAAATAATTTCTGATTTTGCACCATTAAAATCCATCCTATCAGCGGATTTCTCTACTAATTCTGCTGAAGTCTTAAGATAAACTATTAAAGTAATGCTTTGTATCCCAATTTCTCTTTAAAATTCTCAATATGAAAAAAAATTAAATTGCAGATTTTTTATTTACCAATGTAAGCCCTAAAAACACAATTTCAAGATTCTGATATTTAAAAGTGTTTTGTACTACTTGAACCAAAAAACTTGCTATTTTAAGAATATCTTTCTTACATCAATTTCAAAACCCTCTGCACACAAGATCCATGTTTTGAATAGAAAACTAGCCTTTCAAATGAACAGAAGTTGTTAAACTATTTCTCTAAACTGTTTCCTAAGCTTCATTACCTGAGCATCAGAACTAATGAAGCTTACAGATATCTGCCCTGACTACTTGACTGATATGTAAGAAGGTGTGACATCCAAATGTGATTGAAATTAACCACTGGCTTCAAAACATATAGGGTCAGCTAAACAGATAGTATTGTTACGTAAATAATTTTTTTTCTACAGAACATGAGATCCAAATGTCAGTTTTATACAACACAGAAAAGGCCATTCTGAGTAACACAGTGATTTTAACACGGCAATTCACTCCACACAAGATGCTGCAGTTCTGCCCACACCTGAACACCACTCAGAGTGAAATTAGAACATAAACAAAGGATAGTGAAAATTAGCTCAGCTTAGGTAACGGCATGTTACAGCACCATCGTCGCACAGTATCAGAGCATCTCATCATCTGTGGGAAGCCGTTCTCTTGACTGAGGGTTAAGTGCTGCTGCACTGAACTAAACTAGGACGACAAACCGCAGAATATTCAGAGCCTCCTGACTGCAGATGTACCTATCATCTCGCACATAAGGAGCTCAGCAATTATAATTTCTCAAGTCTGGTAAATCTGTTGTTCAGGGTGCAATTAAAAGTGGCAGTCAGGCTCTGTGAGATGCTAGACAGTTCTGAGGGCCAAAAATGAGAAGAATTTCTTAGCTGATGTTACATTTTCAAAGGTGTGAATTAAATCAGTAAATATTTTTATAATATCAACAAACTGCACAGAACAGTTCCTTGGATATGCAAATAAATCATTGAGTCCTATTAATTGCTTAAAGTCACTTGTACAACACTGTGTGTCTATTCCGCACTTTACAACATGGAAATATGCTATGCTACCTGCTCTGAAACCCTTCCCGCTGCAGGCTTTTGTCAAGCCAGATTTGACATTGACTTTAATGGATCAATTTGCATTTGTTACAAATCAATACTGCTCAGCTGACTTTAATGGGGAACAAGTGACAATGAGTTACCAGGTTTTAATAATGTTATTAAAAGGAATTCAAGCAGAAATAGAGGGGATGGGGAGAGGAAAGGAAAGGCCAGCATCTTTCACACCCTACTTAAATTCTCCAGAAAGGATGTTTATGAGAGATGGCACAGCAACTGGCTGTTAGTCCTAGCTGAAGAAAATACTCTCTCAAAATTCCTCATTACAAGTTTCTCCAGTGTAGAACGTTTCCAGATGCTGTTACTTGGAGAAACACACTTAGAGTACTCATCACACATCTCACCATCTCCTCTTCTCTTGTGGCTGTGAAATACCACCTGGACTATTGGAAATGATAGTTCTGCATCTGTATAACTCAGTATACTTTCTGTCTAATTCGTTGACTTCAGTGATTTGGTCCCTTATTGGTGCCTCAATATTTTCCAGATTAAATACAAACCTTCAACAAAAGAGACCAAAGTTAATCCCAGCTACCCCAGAACTAAACTCCGCCCAACAGGCAATTCATATATTTAAAAAGAGAATTGAAGTCATACAGAAGAAAAGGACATTTTCACTGTCTTCTGCCATATACAAACCAGAAAACTCCAATTTCTGGTATAAATTCTTATTGGTCCCCAGTCAGTCTCTGACAGTTGCCAGTTCATGGCTGCTCCTCTCAGAAGCGCTGTCACACCACCACTGTGTATGTGACCGTTTGACTGAGGCCAGACTGGCACACAAAAGGGTGCTTTGCATTTGGGGGTGGGAATCCAACTCATTTGATTATCATATTACTACTTTGTGAGTTGTCTTCATTAGGATTTTATGGTTGGATACCGAAAGAGCTTTTAAACTTCAAACACACAGATGCCTTTTGACAATCCCAGTTATGTTTCTTCTTGGACAGGAACGTTATGCTTCCTTAAGATGCTATACTGAAATGAGTATTTTTCCATTCTCTCTCCTTTACTTGGCAGATAGCACTGAATGCATTAACGACAGGGCAACGCTTCTCACTTCAGCTCTTACAACTGCCAACTCCAAACAGAACCTCCAAGTCAACAGAAAGGAAAGGTCAGCAAATCCATAGGGCAGCCATCACAAATGACAGACTTACTGGCAGTAGGCTGGATATGTGCTTCTTGTCTCCAGCTTGCCTGTGAATGTTAGGAATTCCCCACTGCAGCCTTCCCCACACTCTGACTCTACCAAATTCTAAAGGGAACATGCAAAGAGGCACCACTCTGTTATTGCCTAAGAGGAGATTTTGTGGGATTCTGCAATTCATTTTGAAGCTTGACATAATTCTGATTTTTAAACTTCTTGACAAGAAACCAGTGCCAGTCCAAAAACCAAACCCGTGGAAAGCATTGCCATGCACTCTTCCCTCATCCTTTCTATTTTTTTTTATACAAATAGCTTTTGACTTATTTTTACAAGTTTAATGAGAGTTTTGTCCTTTCCCCCCCTACTCTCCTCTCCCCTGTTGTTCATTTATTCACTGTATGTAACAATTCTGACAATTTAATTGTGCCTAAGAAGCAACATTATACTAGAGTCAAATGAGGTCTCCCATTTAACCTATGCAAATCAACCCACTGCAGCTGTTAATGAAGACAAGTAGAGTGAAGATTAAGAACTCATCAAGCCAGTTAGTCCAAGTCACAGTATAAAGGCAAATGACTAAATGTTAGCAGAGTAATGTGCAAGTGAAGAAGAAGCAGTACTTCATACTTCCAGAAAAGCTTCTCAAGAGTCTCCAGAGTCTCGACACTGGGTTTCAATGATTAGTTGAACAGTCTGTCACCCCCTTTCTAATGATGTTGCTACACAATACCCATTTAAAAAAATCAAGGGCTTGAAGCAATTTAATTACTAGTCTAGCATGCATACAAAAATTTTACAAACAGATAAATGAATGTGGGAAATTAACAATCAGGAAAGAAACAACAGAGGTTGTATGTAGAACTCTTTTACCTTCCCCCATAAAAACTGGAAGTAGTGTCACAGGTTAGCATCAACTAGCTACAGAACAAACCAAATCCAACCTTTTCTAATGTACGTAGGCAGAGGTTGCACAGAGCTTAGATTGCTCCTGCTTAAGCTTTCTTAACAAGTTAAATGCAAGAAGCATAAACCATACTTATATATATTACATATGTGGTGGTATGTCAATCAAGCTGCATTAGTGTCAGGACCATAAGTAGCATCATTTGCAAAGAGATTCTGAAATGTCGTTACCGTATCAGACAAAATTCCAAAGGATATTTCCTGTTGGATGTAAGGAATGCTTCAGGCATTCTCAGATCAGACGGGCATTTGGATTTAAGCAAACCACGCTAAGCATGATCTTTTCAGAATCTGCGAAGTAACCTGAATCAGAAAATTGACAGCTCTCCCAAATGTATATAAACACAACCAGTCCTACAGTGCGTCATTTTTAAGGGGTGCCCAGAGCACTACACAGATTTAAAAGCTCACACACCAGTACATACTTCACAAAACACGAGACAATTAATAAAGAAACACCCATGAAAAATTAAAAATAAAAGATATTAAAAATAAATTGCATTACCTTATATATAAGTTGCATCTTTTTAAGTGTAGAAAGGGAGGCAAAAATGTGTGTTCATAACAGAGCAAAAGTAGAAATTCTCCTACAGATATGAGGACTGACTATAAAAATCCACGGCAGGAGGATGACTTCTGTAGATTTAATACAATCTGACACCACTGTCTGGGTAACAAGGTTCTACATTGCCTGGAGAAAGGCATCTGCTGCCCTGTGTGCTAGTTTCCTCATCCATCAATTATTTTTGCTTAAAAAAATGTTATATACTATTCATTTATTTGTAGCTCTTTTTCTTTGAGACTTGTTTTTGCCAGTAACCTGGAATGACTGTATTAGAACACTCTGATTGTAATCCCCTGTGATAGTTCTCTGTTTTGATGATACATGAATAGAATTAATCCAAGAGAAAAGTGAAACCTCTGGTCTACAGGTACTTAAAGAAAAAGGAAAAATGAAGAATCTTCTGATCTTTTCTCAAGTATTTTTGCCCTGTAAATGATTCACTTCTAAGGTCAGGTTCATCACCACCAATTCTTTTTTTTTCCTTCTCATAAGAGCTATATTTTAAAGGCAAAGCTGATTCATCCCAAGTAGTACACAGTGGACCTATTAAGAACCTCAACATGGACAAACTAACAAAGCTGGGCTGAGAGACACAGCCTGTACAACAAACTGCCATTAAAACCATCCTGGTTTTCTCTTTGTAATCACCATGTGGATGATGCAAGAAAAATACAGGCTGTCCTGCATCATTCTAACCACTACGTAATCTAGTACTGAGCAAAGTGGAACCAGAAGCAAGCAGAAGAAAATGGCATTCACAAGAGATGTTGGTGTTCTGTCACTGGCAGTTGATGTTCTGACACCACTTCCATCATATCTGAAAGCTTTGCGTGCATAACACTAAGATAAAAGTGGATCAAAGGAAGCACTGAAAGATGCTGCATGTCCCCCCCAGTCCCATGGAGGGTACAGTTCTGTCCAGTGCTGGCTTCCACAGTTATCAACTTTGATAGCTGGAAAGTTGCCCTTTTAAGAAACAACATATTAATAAGTTAGAGGAAAACTATTACATGCAATGAAAAATAACCAAAATAAAACCCCTTTTTTTGAAGTGTTCTGCTATTTCCATTTGATTCTTCCTCTCAATTTTCATGATGAAGTACATGTTGGCAAGTAGTACAGGAAAACAGTCTGACATTTTATGATGTTAACATTTAAAAACTATGGAATTTCTACAGAGAATGTTAATATGCATACATAAGTTTTTTCCACTACCAGCCTTAAGACAAAGGAAGATCTACTCAGAAATGTTTGCATTTTAGATTAAATCGCTTCACTCTTCTTTTTTCTTCATTTTAAAAATAGGAACTTTTCTATGCAAATTATACTTTGTTCTAATAAAAGAAAACAAATGCAGCTTTACCCCTCTAATCAGTAGGTTCAATTTAACATAAGAAACACTGTACAAAACTAGCACTTCTTAAAAAGCACTACTAAATAAGGAACACAAGAACTGTAGCAGTTTATCAGACTTGGAAACCACCAGCATCTTGGCACTACAGTGACCAGGGCCAGATGTTATGGAGGAAGCACAAACAATTAATGCACAGTATTATTTTTCACTTCAGTAAGACTGTTAAGATAACAAGCTTTGCACTACCAGCTCATTTCATTCATATTCTTTTTGTCTTGTCCTTTAGAGTGTTAGCTTTTCATGCAACTGTTTCTCATAACTTGTCCACACAACCTTTTCTACCACCTCACATCTGTCACCCCCGTAAGAACACTGATTTACACAGTAAGGTACTCACTGCCATGCTTTGCAGAATCAGAGAGGAAAAGGACCAACAAACATCAGATTCACTTGAACTTCTGGAAGATTCCCCTGTTTTAGAATCACATGTAACCATATTTGATTTGCTGCTGCTCAGACTATGGCCATCACTGAAAATTGATCATCACACTCTCTATTTTCTTCACCTCTGGCACATAGTATGAACATGACAAGAGCCTTTCATCTCTTTTAATAATGAAAATGGGTAAAGTGACAACTTCAGATATATCTAAGTGCAATGGTTTTATTATAGGATCCACACTCGTGAATAAATAACACAGCAGACATTCTAGCTGCAGCTGTTTATCTTGAATTACCAAATATGCAAGTTCTCTTCAAGACACTACTTTTGGACTTTACACCTGAAGAGAAGGACTTGGGGCTGCTGGTTGGTGAAAAGCCCAACACGACCTGTCAACGTGCACTTGCATTTTAGGCTCATCAACTTCAAAGAAAAATAAGGGGTAAAGGAGAGGTCAATTCTCATCAATAATGAGTTATTTATTTATGTTAACACTGTAATCCTTTCAGTCGAAGGCTGTTCCAATAACTAAAATCATGCAATATTGATAATGCTTTCATCAGTGACCATATAAAAATTACTTGGACAGGCAGAAGTTTTAATATAAGCTTTGTACCAAAGTCATTTGACCACGAACAACATAGCTGTTCCTAATCAAGCCACCCAGAGCACCCATACAATGTGCTTAGCTTTTCTCCAGGCTACTGCCCCAAGCCTGTCAGTGTTTAAGGGGCATATGGACAGCACAATAACGTGCTTTAACTTGGCCAGCCCTGAATTGGTCAGGCAGTTGGACTAGATGATCATTATAGGTCCCTTCCAACTGAAACAGACTAGTCTATTCTATCCTATCCTCTGGAAGATACCCCCTCACCTCAAGTTAGCCAAACTGCTACTTAGTCTTTCCTTTAAAAAAGAAGCACATTTGTGTTTCACCTTTCAAATAACAGCCAGCTGCTGGGAACACAAGCCAAAGATACAGTAAAAATACAGTTCTGTAGCCTTTCAGAGTGAATTATCTTAAACGTAATATCACAGCAGTGTTTTCCCTCAGACTATTAGAAAGTTAATCAAATTGATTTGTGGGCTGAAGCAAAATCAATATTTTAATTCAGGGGTTTTTCGTTTAATTATTTTTACACTCACTTCTCAACACAATAAATTAATCTGTGTATCAGAGACAGAGGGTCTAATTCTCATTTACCATGGCACGGTTCTAGTTCCTTCAGGGACAACTAATACCCAAGGGAAAGAAAAAAAAAATCCTAAATTATCCACTGCTAAGGGAGAAAGGTGTAAACAAGGTCCCCGGTCGTGCCTTAAGGCACAAAGGAAGCACAGCACAGCGTGGTTAAGTATTAACCCCATTTGAATGCTGGTATCAAGCTGGCACTGTCTGAAAGGGACATTCCCTACTGCCCCCTTAACAAATATTTTCTTTTTCTGTTACCATCATACTACATATTTGGTTTTTTCACATCTCCAATTGGTAGTAAATTGTTCTTTTGCCTTGAGTCCACTGGATGTGTAAAAGATCTTATTTATGTAGGTCAATCCAAATGCCACCAAACACATAAAATCATTAAAATGCACAGTGTGGTGTCAGTGATTTCTGCGCATGCGTGAATTGCCATTCACACTTTGTGATAATTCATTAGGAGCTTGCTATCTTCGTTTTCCACTTACTTCAGTTTCACTAGTGGCAGAACAACAAGATACACCAGCTAAAAAAAGAAAAATGAACAAAGTTGTTCTGATCACCACCAGAGCTCATTAGGGACAAGGCTGCAACAGAAAGCATCTGTTCAATTATCTGCTAAGGCATTAAGGTTTCCATTTGCTGATCAACAGAACTTTTATAGAAGGCTGGTGAATGGCAGTGTGAACTTGGAGATCTCTCAGCAGAATACCTTACAGGGTCTGCTAGAGACCATGTGCGTTAGTATTCTGCTAACACACCAGTTGCAGACGCTTTTATATAGGAACAGCTCATGGAGAGATCTTATCAACTTTGATTAAATTGTCAAGTTATTGTGCTATTTCTTGTAATAGGAATTGCTTATTCTTACTGAAACAGAGCAAGCCATTTCTTGTTCTATTTCTCTGATAATTAAAATGCAATTAGCTAGATCGGCTTTCACAAATATTTCTCAAAAAGCTTTCCTTTTTCTGATGCAGAAAGAGGAGAGGATAGCAAACAAGATCAGCTGTTGTCATGGTAACGTCATGCCCCAGCAGGTGAAAAACTCGGTCCTGTGGCACTAAAAAAGGAGGATGAAATGTACTGAACCTAAGCATAACATAACTGAAGCGCAACTAGGTTGTTAAGCATTTAGCTTGATGTTTTTTCATAGACTCTCATCTTTTTAAGAAACATATTTAGAGTAGCAAATGTTAAAAAAAAATGTGAACTCTGATGACATTAGTAATTATTCAGTTGACAGAGTAATTTTATTAGGCATAAATTTATATTGATATGTCACATAATTTTTGAAATCTCTATGCAAAGTTTAGCACAAATTTAAGAAATTATAAGTGATATGAAAACAGGAGATAATTTTTCAAGACAGATAGGAGAAAAAACATGCTGAACAATTTTAAGGGTTAGATGCCAGAAGCATCACTCAAAAACAGCTCTTCATGCTCCAAAAGTTCTGTTTTCAGAACAGATAATATTGCAGCCTTCAAAGTAAAGCTGTACAATCTTCTGTTAAGCTAAGATGGTATATATAAAAGCTAAACAAATTTATGTGTTCACCAAAACAAAGTATTCTGGGCCACTGCTTTCCCTGTGTGCATTTTTAAGAACAGCTTTGCTAAACTGTGTGATGGTCCTTAAATGGTTCAACCAAATCTTCCTTAACTAAGATTATCTACAAGTGCCCACCTCAAAAAACTGAATTCCCATTCACAGAGACTGGAACAGCGCTTTGCTTAGGGAGAACAAACAGGCAGGTAAGTCCCAAAGCTGCCTTTTCACCTGTAGGGCTCTCAGACAATGGGGAATCACCATCTATTCATCGAAGCTGTTTTCAAACCATTGTCAACACAATTTGAAGACTAGAAAGAAGCAGCACTGTATGTGATTTCTTACCTAACACAACATTAAATCTGAAAGGGCTACATAGTTTATTCTAAACAATACAGATATCATTTTCTGCATCCATTTAGCAAAATATGACGACTTTAACAAAGCTTAATAGTTTTAATATGTGTGTATTTACAGTTGTGAAAACTTACACATACTATTTTTCTGAAGGAAAAATAAATCACAAAATAATGAGTTTAAACAGTCTGCCTGTCAGAATTTGCAATTTATTCATTACTCAGTCCTTGGGCAAGCAATGAATGAACAGTGCATTCATCCTGCCAAAGTGCCAAAAAGAAGTTGGCTCTACAGCTAACTAAAGCAATGCTGATTCTTATCCTTCTACTCAATATGATCTAAAGTTCTGTCACAAGGACATCAAATAGAAATACAATAGCTAGCAAATAGCAGAATTCACCATTTTTTTTTCAAATATTATTTTATTACTTGAACTTTAATTCAACCTTGAATGACAGTAATGTACCAAACTTCATATGAGGTACTACTCAACTAGAAGAAAGCCCCTGGCTAAATACATTATGTCTGATTTTTTAAAGCGTAAAACAAAATTATAATTAATATATAATTTTGGAGGCAAAAAATCCTCTGCATATGGAAACAGGAAAGCAGCTTTACAGTAAACATCCCTGAAAAACTAGGGCAGTGACCAGCAATGAAAACTTTGGAAATGTGGTCTTAGATGGCAGAGAATAGCAACATGAAAGCAGAGTCAGAGACAGATACAAACACAAAAACCCTCCTGTATACCACACTCTTCACAAACATACACCTCTTTAAGCCTTTAGGAACTAACCACAACTTCTTATTTTACTGTCATAAATCTACATCTCTGTAGCCTATGAGGACAATTTTCCAGGTATTTTTGAGGTGAGCAGAATATAGACAAAATACTTTGTGTCAACATATCATAACAAGCAACACAAAATCTAAACAATATATTTGTCATGCTACTTTATCTTTGCTTTTCTAAATCTACTGAATACTGCCAGGAAGATGTTCATATCCTATTCTGCTTAGTATAAAATCAAAAGAAAAATAAATCATCAAGGCCCTGATTCAGGCAAGGAACTAACTGCTTAAGAGCAGTGGATTATTGAAGCAATTTATCCAACCCCCCCAGTATTTTCCCCTTCATTAAACTCTGACATGAATCCAAACAGCGTCCTGACTGCTTTCAACAGGGTAGAAAATCATCAGCTAGAAATCTGAATTAAAGTTGCAATCACACTTATTTCTTTGCTATTCCCAAGCCTTAGCAAACATATTATATGGCATCTCCAATTAATCTTAAATTTGCTTCAACATGACTAATTACGTGTATATTACTCGCAGTCTTAAATCATTAATTATTTCATCACTTAGAGTTACATGTGGCAGCAATGACATGTATTTCCCCCCACTTACTCAGAAAGCAGTCCTCTATACATGCAATTGCATCCTTCTTCCCTCCTTAACGACACAGGCAAACAGAAAGAGTCAGAGTTTCTTTTTGCTCACTCAAGCTGTACTGCATCATACTGTTAAATTAAAATTAATCTTCCTTACGAGCTGAAGCTGACCTTTTAGCCACTGCCTGGAAAGAGAACATCACTCCCCTGGGGACTGTGCAAGGGGAGGGCCTTCCTGCGCCTGACACCCCTCAGCCACCAGACTAGATGAGGCAAAAGCACATTAAAATGGGTAATCCGGTAAGATATGATTAATATTATTCATACAAGGAAGGCTGGCAAGCCATGCTCCGCTTCTTGCTTCTTTAAGTACCTGAGGCAGGGAAGCTTTTTGTGATCTGTATCATCAGTAAATATTTACATATTGGTTTCTTCTTTAGAAGTTGATAATTAACCGCTTGAGGCTGAACAGAAGGATTCTGTAAGCTCTCACTCAGCTTCTGTACCCAGCTTGCTCTTACAATATCCTTGAACTAGACCAGGACATGCTGGGACTCAAAGCAACTGTATTCATTTAAATTACCAAAGTTTATTCATAGTTGTTTCCAAGATAAAACCTTGACACATTAGGGAAGCACAGAGTTTATGTTTTTGCTACTTGCTCATTTATTAAATGGAATATGTAAAATAGAGACTGCAAAAGGATTTTGCCTTCTATCGCTCAAAACCAACTGAGCACTAGGAAATTCAATTTCTCTTTGCCCATAAAACCTTTTTAATATAAGCATGCATTACTAATATCCTGAATAGAGCTTTTAAAATCTTTCTCACTGTCACTTTGTATAAAATTCACATTATTTTATGTCCTCCTTTAAAACATATACAATCTTTGTTGTTGTGATTTGTACATTTGCTGATATATAATCAGAGTTTTATATTTAAAATACAAATAACTTGAAAACAGCTCATAAGTCTGAAGACTATTAAGGCAACCAACCAGGAAGAGTCTAATCAGAGCAGAGAATTCATCTTCTGTATAAAATACCAGTTGATTAGCAAATAATCTTACTTAAGGAGAGAAATGGAAAAGGGAGGAATAATGATGCAAAATATTTCTTATTTGTGAACTGACTGAAAATAAATTTTGACTCAAATGATATATAACAGGGGAAATACAAAAAAACCCCACCAAACCACAAACAAAACAAAACACTGGACAGTGAAAATAACCCTACTCAAGGAAATCTTTGCAAGTAGTGGGACAATGTAAAGGATTACTACTACTACTGCAATATAGTATTCCACTTTACAAAATTAAATGTTGACAATTTCTCATGCTGAATCAAAGATCAAAAAGAAAAGAATTCCAATGCTAATAATGTTTAGCTTTAGGGCTTGTCATATTTAATTTTTTCAGTTCACTAAAATCAATTGTTGTGGCAGCTACAAATTTAAAGCTTTGTGGAAGTTCCAAGGGAAGGCTTTAAGGATAGAAAAAAAAATACTGAAAAAAACTAGTCACAAAGAATATCTTATTTTCTCTATTGCAAATTGTTCCTCACCAAAACAATGTAAAAAAAATTATCCTATACTTATGCATTTAAAAAAAACTTCCTTCTAAATGAATTATGACTTTAATCTTCCAGTAACCTGACAGATACTGCCAACTAGTATATGCTAACAAATATAGTTCAAATACTAGCTTCCGGGCTTCCTTTTGTGACTAAATTAGGATGCTTTTAATGGTAACATTCATCATACATGCATTGGAATGGCTCTTCATCAGAACAATACCTTCATGCAGCTTTGGTCTACAAACCTCAAAATAACAAAGTTTTTTCAGGAGACTATCAAGATCGACCAACTGATCAAAGTTTAATTGATCATAATGAAAAAAAAATTCAAATTGTAAATAACTAATGTAGTACATATCTCTGACCCGGTTTGAGCCACTGAAGAGCTTTTAAAATAATTCCAAGACTGTACAGCCTGGACCAAAAGGCTGGTATCCCAAATTTATTTCAAATTTTAAGAAAGTATGAGGCCAGCATGAGAAACAGATGAATGAAATCACTATTCTGTTTAATAAAGGCTATGACTTGGCATAAAACCCAATGTGTTAGGATTGCAACCAAAACCAGAAATAGTAAGACTGTACTGTATAATTCCCATTTTCATATTTTCCATTCACACCCATACAAAGGGACAAGTCCATTTTAAAAACACCTATAATAATATAGACCATCCCAAAATCTGAAAGAGAATGAATTGAGTTTGAATTCTGGGAATATGTAGATTAGTTCCAATTTCATTTCACCTGAACTTATTTTTACTTCACAGTTTCTGGTCCTCACATGCTGTGCATTATCAGTGCAATTGAGGAAAACAATACACAGAAACAATTTATCTTTATTTATTAAAGATAAAACTTGTTTGCTGTGTTTCTTAAAACTATCAAAATTACATTTTCTCATGAATCATCAACTGAAAAAAATAGAGAAAATACTATATTTGATTAAAATAAGCCTCATGTTTCATCTTTGTTAATCTTTATCCATACACAGACAATATCAGCAGAATTTCTGAACTCTCTCAACTCATCACTTAAAAACCTACAGCTGAAAGTCTTTTCATTAAGAAATGGATCTCTCGCAATGTAACTATAATTCTCTATGCAAAAAAAAAAAATCCTTGGTAAACATTTAAAAACCACAGTAAAATTTTCAGCACTTTAGACTCTTAAGACCAGATACTATCAACTGTATTTCTACCTGTCTGCTATGAATTTAGTAAATTTATTTAAAAGTCTCTGTTACTCTGTCAGTAAGCCTACCTTCCACCTCACTAAAGGATAACTTTGGACAGTCCTGCCAATTCCTTCCCTCCTCTATTGCCAGTTCAGTGCAAAGCCTATTTGATAGGAATCAGGGATAAAATCTGCTTTTCAGAGTGTAAACTCAATTTTCATAATAAATTACTATTTTTCTACTTGCAAAGACTAGCACCATTAACGTGAGAGTAAAAACCTTGTGTAAGCAATTTACAAGTCAGTCATACAATTTATTTTTGCAGAAGCTAGAAATAGATGAATTGCCTTTTTGCATATGTTCCTTAAAAAAACAGAAGGAAGACAAGAAAAACATGATCAGAGGTGGAAGGTCTCTCAAGATAATCCCAAAATGAGCTTTGTCATATATTTGAAATCAGGCAAATCTCAGCAACATAAAACTACAGATCTTTAAAGGACCAGACACACCCAGCAGCAAAGTGACACTGGAAAGGGGCAGAGCTCAGGACACAGCAAGTGATAAACCAAGGAAGAGAAATGTCATGTGTCTACCAGCTTAAAGCATACCATGGAACTGGCAATGAAAGTAATTTTGTGAAAAACTAACAACCAATATGTTGTAAAATATGTCATAGGCAAAATTCAAACACCTGTCTCTACCTGCAAGACAGAACACATACGCTTTTCTCTCCCTCTGTGAAAGACTCCATGACACCTTCTGGAGCGCGGGATGCAAACACAGGACCTGGCATTTAATTTATTTAATGACAGTATTCTGACACTCTCCTAAATTTGCACATCCCCTCATTAGCAATCCTTTCCCTCCATTAGTGGTTTACTGTTGTTCTATTTTGTAAGCCTCCAGCAAATTAACACTAAATTGAATTCCATAGGAAAAGATGTTACTGGTTTTCTCCCTCATGCCTGATTTAATCACATTTTCTTCTCCTTCAATTTACGCTACATTTAATGGTGGAAATTATTTTTAAGATTGATTTCTGATTATTATGCTTATTATAGTTGAGAGGATTATTCTTCCTGCCTATCTTTGGCTAATTCTCAACGAAAAGATTTGATCTGGAACAACTTGTAAAAGCCAAAAGTGATATTTACGCAAAAGACGATTTCTTCTCCCTTCTACTTCCCCTTTACAGCACTACACCCAGCGTGTGGCAGAAGGCACAATGTCCTCACATATTTCCTTCTTTCACAAATAATACTAGCAAATGGTGGAGAACGGACAGAAGAACCAGAAATAAATCCATATAATTCATTTGAATTAGATGTAGAATATATTCTTCTCACGATGACCAAGCCTACGTGTAAAGACATTCCTTTACTGTTTTAAAGTGCTCTGAAATTCTTGTTAAGAAAGGAAAATGATTATTTATTGGGAGTATGTAATGAATATAACCTTCTGGTTTTTTAAAAAATTCTCCATAAAATTACTGCTTTTTAAACCTCTGTGCTTCAAACCGTTTGAAGTATGATAGGAGATTATCTGCTTAATCCATTGCTTTCACTGAGGCATTTCCGTTTTCATGGAGCTATGCAAAGTTTAGTTCTGCTTAACAGCCCTGTGAAGATCTTCACAAAGCAGAAAATGAGTCACGATAAAAAATATACAGCCTTAGGGTGGTTTAAAAATTGTAGTAAAATTGAACTACAAGTAAGAAATTTTGAGCTGACAACTCTTGTTGACACTGCAACTAGCTAGAGAATCCATGTTACCTTTCTCCTTTTATTTTCTGCTGAAAAGGCAGCAGTGAAGGAAGCTTCTTAACCCTGTATCTTCAAACCTAGGATTCAGTTTCAGTCCTTATCAAAATGAAAACTGCTACTTGATAAGGAGCTCAATCAAATGCAAAGTACTGTGGCCCTCAAACACTCAGAGGATGCTTCATTTACCCGGAGGAGGTGAAACTCACTTCCAGCATGTTTGGGATTCAGTTTTCATGCCTGGTGCAGAGGATCAGAACCTGGGCCTTTTCTTTACTGTTTTCAGCATGATTCAGTCTTGATGCTGCCAAGATTCTGTCACCTAAAATAGGCTTTAACTATGTCATTAACCAAATGACTCAACATCACTTTATTCTTTCTTTGAGAACAACTGGATTTAAGTTAATGCTGTCTCCTTAACTCAGCCTCTTAACTCAGCCACGGGTAGCTGAACCACACACAGAAAAGGAAAGAGCATTTTCCCCTGAGGGTCCCAAATTGCTCACAATGAAGCGAGATGCCTCTGCAGAGTAGCCAGCAAACTGAATGTTATGGCAATCTACATCTCTGCCATAAAAAACATGCAAATCCCTGTCTTGTTCCCTGGACAGGTTGGAAAACAATCCAAATTTTGAACATTTTTTCTCTGCCAGATTGTCAAATGGCATTATTTCTTCTTACGTGCAAAATGTGTGGTGAAGGTTGCTTAAATGCCAAAATGTGTCTAATCCTGCTACAATGTGGTAGAGAATAATTTCTAAATTTAGGAAGTAATTGCTTTTCTGTCCAGTGAAATGTACACTAAAAAATAATCTCCTCTAGGCAAGTTTAAGTGAAATTTCAGTGAACACAAACGCTAAACTTTTGGAAAAAACTGAAGCTGTGCAATTCCATTGTTGCAGTTTACTGTTTTGATCGGTGCTTGCTCTGTATCACTATACAATCAAAATAACATTTAGTGCTTAGATGTCTTCTACATAGCTACAAAGTGCTTAGCAAATAAAACTATACGGTTCTCTTGGGTAATACTCCTTTTTGTGGAGGATTTTGACTTTCCCTGTTGTGGTTTTATTAGAATTCTGAACAAAAACTTGACATTTCGAACTTCTTTGTGCAAATGAAAGGAAGGAAAGGTTCTTGTTTTAAATACAATCTACGTGACACTGCTGCCCTAGAGCAGCTCCTTGCCAACTTGAATCTTGGGAGCACTAAGTCTTTGATTTCAGGAATTTCAGAGGACTGAATTCTTAGCTTCTAAAATCTGAAAGAGACTAGAGTGAACCACCAAGCAAATAAGCTAGCAACAGAACAGTTTGCCATCTGCCAATTTAAATTACTTTTCAGCAGCCCTACAATTCTCTTTTTCAATTGTAGGGCTTTCAGTAGTCCTACAATATTGCTTCACTCTGGATAAATAATCACAAAAGCAGCAGAAGCTCTTACTCCATACAAAGTGTTTGAGAGGCAACACACAAGGATTAAGGTACAAAAGCATTTGCAGATTTAGCAATTCTTGACAGAAGGGGCAGCTAACCGAGGTCATTGCTGTCACACAGGGAACCGACTGCACCTTAACCAGCCATGAAACAACCTTTCTCTGATTCCAAGCAAATTCCTCCTCCAGAGTGAATTTGGCACAGAGATGGATTGTCAGCCTGATTTGGTATAACTCCTCAGTTTGCCAGCAAGACAAGGTACATCGCATGGCTCCCATGAGGTTAAACTGGAGCTTGACGTCTCACTATTGCTCTCAATAAGCTCTGGTAGCCTGGGATCTAATAACTTTATTTCTACGACATTAGAACTCTGTCCTTCTGATATACAGCAGTATTGTGACACTGCAGAGGAGTCCACAAGTGAAACTGCCCAGGAGTTCAGTATTGAAAGAAAAAGTGAAACATCCATCCTTGCTCTTGGAAATTTTTTCATTGGACTTTACCTGAATCCTCAGAAATGAGAATCTTTATGATCTTTAAAACCTCTTATATTGTAAAAATCTAAAGACGAGCATGGTGATGAACTTTTGAGGACTATGCAAAAGAGAGATAAACTTTAAATATAGCCTCAACTTCCAAATTAAATAAGCTACAAAATCTTTTATGTTTTCAAAAACATAAACAAAGTGCTGGTACACTGGTGTAACACAGAAATGCCCATTTCTAAATCTGTGAAGAAGGGTAGGTTACTCTGACCTAAAATCCACGGCTCTTTAATCAGTGACTCTTCAAAAGAAGAGAGTAATAGAGGGATTTTCCTATTATTCTGAAACAAACTTTATTACACATACTTAGTGTGTCTACACCATACAGTGACAGGCAGATACATGGGCACAGAATGGCTTCTCTTTTCAACTGGGTGAGCTAAGAGAACAGGGCTTCTAAAAATAATTTGTTTTGTTCAGCAATAGCTTTCATCATTATTCTTCTTTTCGCTATTCTTGCAGTCTGTGAGGAAGGCTAATTTTTCTTCACAGATCTCTGCATGTTTTCTAACAGCTCAACTGAGGCTCTGATTTTTCAGCCTGCTTAGGAACCAGAAGAGGCATTTGCAGGGTGGGAGACATTAATGTCACTTGAATCAAACCTGCTTGAGGACTTTTATTGCCATATTCTAAAGAAAAGATTCAAAATAGGAATCGTGGGGGAAGAAAATGGGAAAGAAAAATATTGAAGTTTTTGTTCACTAGCAGAAATAACCACCTTGCTTTTATTCACTACCTTGATGTTTGCAACTGAAAAAAAAAAAAATGAACACTCTCCATTTCTTCTAAGGCACCACTTAATCTAGTTGTACCTAGTAGCCATTCCTATCAAACGTCTGTACCTTTCATTCCATTAATGGGCTGAGGCTATGGGCAAGTAACACTTTCCCAGAGGGTGAACCACCATTCTGTCACAGAAGCCGACTCATTCATTTGCTGTTGCATGGAACACCCCACCCCTACCCCCAGCTTCTTCATGATCATCCGATTCACAGTTGGATCCAATCTCTCCCTTCTCCTTCAGATGCTTAGAACTGTGAAGTTTGGAGAAGGACACAACTGATGGAAACCAGATGGAGAAATCAGCAACATGCCCAGAGGACTTCTAGTGATTCACAGATCACAGCTGGCAACTTGGCCTTGGAAAATTACAATAAACACATTACTATGGGGCTTCTGCAGCTTCTTATTTCACCAGTATTTTAGAACAGTGGAGCTGTTTTTGGGGGGTTTTTTTGTTTTCTTTTTTTGAATTTATTTTTTGTACCAAGTATCCATTAATTCAGGGTTCCCAAAAACACCACGTGTACTATTTGCAGTACAGAAGCTAAATTAAGCCCTTTAAATACATTTTCAGATGCCTCAGAATATTTTTTTATATTATTATTCAAGATGAAACCGTTATTTTGAATTTGCCAATATGAAAATTTGAAAAAACTTCTGCTTTTTTTCAAAGTTATCATCATAATTTTCTTCAGTATTGACCATTGTATATCTATTACTTTAACTAAATCAGAAGTATATAAATCAGAATTGGCAAATTAAATTTGGCACTGAACTCAAACAGCATCAAATTTCAGTAAACACTGTCAACTTGAAATGACTAAACACTTTTTGGGAATTTTCCTTGCGACAAGAATTCACAGAAAATTCTGACCTTACCAAATCTATGCTTTCCGTAAAAGGAACTGAAGTCCAAAGACATTTAGTGTGCTAAAGCACAGATGACTTATCTTATGCACCACCCAAAATCCTGAGTGGTTTCAAACTGTTAATATTGGTCCTGAAGAAAAAAGGCTTCAGTCACTAGATAAAATACTAGATTAAAACCCACACCTAATTAACACCCCATGGGATGTTCAGCTACTTAAACCAGGTTTAACAACATTTTTACAGTGCCTTCCTAACTATTTTTTTAGCTTACTAAATATGGTGCTACTTTTTCGCACAGGCAGAGATTTCCCAATCACACTTGAGAGGTTGTCTTGGTTTTAAACTTAATTATATGGTAATGTGCTAAAAATGCTGTTACATGGGAGGACTGCAATCTTACTCATTTTATAGATAAGCATGCAGTCCTATTTCAGGAAAATTATTTCCAGAATCTGAATAGTTGAGATCTTGTAAAGGGTATGTCCCAGCTCATCTGTCAATCTCATTTGGTTCAAGCGACAAGAAGCTGCACTCCCAGAGCTAGAATCCAAGAAACAGAACTGAAAAAAAAATCAAAATTTGAAGTTAAAAAAGCCAACAAAGCAAACAAAAAGAAACCCCACTGATATAGGAGCCAAGGGGAGCGAGGTGGGGAGAACTTATAGTAATTTTCTGTATTGGTGACGTTTTGCAAAAGTATTTGTTTCCCCTCAGTTATCTTCCAAGGAGAAACACACTTCAGAAGATAAATTGCAGTTCACAGAAAATAACTAGCAAAGTCAAGCACTTGATTCACCAAAGTCTTCCGTTCTCTAAACCATGATCTAGAAGTTTCTAGCTCTGAGGCTGGCAATGGTTTCATCACAGACCTAAAAGCAGACGGAATTTACATGGTGTGCAGACATTGCAAGGACATGAAGAAATCCAGGCAGATTTCTGAACTAATCATTTGCCTTTAGTAAGTGAGGAGCTAAAGGAACATTTTTCTCTTTCAAGATAATGCTTAGCTGCGTTGCAAAATATAAACTATCCTACTAAACGAACAAGATGAGGTTTCAATGAATAAATATGTGGTTGTTTCAGAGGCATGAAGAAGACTTTTCCACAGCTGTATGAACTCACATACAACAGAAATGCGTAAGCCACACATCAGGTCACCTGTTCTTCCTTATCAGAGAAGCCCAATTTACTTCTGTCCTAGAGAAATTGTCTTATTCTTACTCAAAAACTGCTGCAAGAATCTGAAATTTTAGAAAACATCTACAGTAAAATTCACAGTTTTATAAAACTTTGGACCCAGTGTGCATGTTGATTCTGGATTGAACAAAACTGATTGCACAGACCCCTAAAAAGTCTGTCTTACCATATCTTTAATTTGTGGAATTTTGTCAGTTAGGAGAATGGCAAAGCTGCTAGAGATTGTGGTGTAACAGGCTTGCTCACTACATGTTTCATAGGTCTAATGCAAAGCACTCATTACAAAGAAAACCTCACATGAAGTAAATTATTTTATTCATGTACAAAGCCAGCTATCAATAACCTTGTCCATTTAGAAGCATTTCTCTCCAAACAAGTAGTTTGCCTTTTTTTTTTTAATGCTCCCTCAAATGTCAAATACCTTGCAATTTTACAATTTTAATTTGCACTGGAAATCACTAAATACAACATTTATTGCCCAAAACATATAAGCTGCACCTATGTTCTCTCCTTGTCTCTCTGTTAGGACTTTTACCCAACTTGCATTTTAGCAACGTATCCAACTTTATATGCTAGATCTTCAAATTAATTCTACCCTTGTTCTGGGTTTATTAACCTTAGAAAGCAAAAGTATAGCAAAATTCCTTTTTATTGAACCACAGCTCCTTCTCTTATGATTTTTGCCTGAAAACTGATTTTTTCCTGGTGTTGTCACTATCAGACATCTTCCATTTTCTGTGACTTGCCCATTTCAGATAAGGTTTATGGACATGTTTGCTGGAAGCAAACCTTTTACCTTATGAAGTTTCCAAACACTCAGCTCTGTCTGCAATGTTAACCACAAAAGAGTAAATGAGCCACAACACTGCCAAGGCTAATGTCATTAGGTTGCCAAGAGACACCTTGATTATAATTCAGATTGACTCATAGCTAAAGACTGCCAGCCAGTAATGCTGTTAAAACATCCCCACAGGCTTCTTGTTCCTTCTCTTCTAGAAAATTATTAACACAATTACAAAACAGTTGAAACAATTTTAAGAGTACTAGAAAGCAGTGGAGATAGTTCTCTCCATGGTTTGGATATGGACACATCCAGCTGCTCATGCTCAGTCCTTTCTCTGGGTGTCTTTCCCCTTTGGTCCCTCACCCCATCCTTTCAAAAGGATGTGTTACAATTTTGACCTTCCTCTTGCTATATCACTTTCCATTTGAGCCCTGGAGGATCCTCAATCCCCTGATAGGAATCTTAGGAATACGTAAATCAAAGTCAGACTCCCTGTGAAAGACTTAAACCAGTTTGGAGAGCTGGAAGCACCCTTGAGAATTAGGGGGCATCTTTCCTTAACAAAGGAGTGAGTCTCATAATTGCCCAACTTTCAGCACTTCAAGGAAATGGAAAAACTATGCAAGAAAAGTAGGAAAACCGTATTTGTTTCAGAGGAATGGAAAGAGAATAGTGTTAATACAGAGCTAGGAAACAAGGTTCTAGTTTCCTTCTAGTTTCTAGTATCCTTCTGATGCATCTGAATAAAACGTGCAAGCAATACTTCTTGGTTCAAATCCAAACCATAAAAGAACCCCCCTTGTGTGACAACAAACGCACAACTCCATGTGCACCAGAGATGATCAACCTGCTAAAATTACCTCCTGGAGTTGTAAAGTTGGGTCCTAAGTGTTTAATTACGTAATCGAGAAATGTCCAGAATATATCTTGCCACTATTGTTACTTTTTCTGTATTTAGGGATTTTTTTTAACTTTTATTTTCTGCATTGACTTCAGACCAAAATATTGCCAAATTTGCAAATTAGCCAACATTTTTTTACATAGAGAAATAATAACAGATTCTCTTGTGAATACATTTTTGTCAGCTTTTTTAACTTCCCACTTCATAGCCTTGGTTTACATTTCAGAATCTGACAGGAGCAGGGTTTATTCCCCTAAACCAAAGTACAGATATTAATTAATGTCTCTCACTTGTTTGCCAGCTGCTGCAAGCAAAAGGGTAGATAAAAATGTATTTACAGCAGAATTTAATTACCCATTTTCAAGCCAGTAGCCTCCTGGCAAAAGTCTCCCAATGTAGCACAGAATAGGACTCGGATTAAGAATTAATTTACTGTCAGCAACAATCTGCAATTTAATGGCTTAATCAAGTTTGCTATGAAATTGGTAGGGAGCTCTGGAGCCTACTATTGCCCCAGAGCCTGCTGCACCTAAAGACAGATTTCAGAGATCCATAAAGCAATCAGCATTCAGCAAATCCAAGATCTCTCTCATCTAATCAGGAACTGCCTCTAGCAAATTTACTACTCACATTATAAAGTTATAGCTCATGGATTTGAAGTTCAGTGCATACATTTGACTCTTTCCTCCTCTTCCAGACAGATCTCCCAAAGAAACTGTACTTGCATGAATACCAAGATTATGTAAATACAGACCAGTGTGTGACTAACACAGTCTCTCTCATCTTTTCAAATCATAATCCAAGTATGGAAAACTATTAATAAAAAAAGACAACAGTTTTTAACACTGAAATTATTCTTTTATCTCTACTGCCCCTACAGTGGGCAGTACGATTACAGAGTTCTTTCTATAGGAGCACAGCGAAGATGGAAATAAAAGAAAATTATGAGAAAATTACTGTGTCTGTATCTTAACTGAAAAGGCTAACTACATTTTATTTGTAAGACTGAGTTTTAATCCTCTAGCCTTGCATCCAGTCAATCCAGTTATCAGCCAATAATCATTTCTTTAACATCTGTATAGATCACTGGACTTTTGACACATCATTTTCTTAACAAATGCATTGTTCCCATATATTCTACAACTCCTCTTTGTTTAGATATCTGCAATGACATGTTTCTCATACATGAGAACTTCAGAAGGAATAAAACCCTACTTTTTTAACTCTAGTTCTAGAGAGTTCCAGCACATTCTGTTTTAAATTCTATAGGTCATGTATTACAATATGTTATGAAATATTATGGCATTTATTCCCTGAACTTTAAACATTGGCCTGCCTCCAAAGATGACTGAGAATATAGTTGTTAAACTCATCAGCATCTTAACAGATACGTGCATACGCCACCAGAAAAGCAAAATGTTCATTCATAAAAAACATGCAAAAGTCTATTTTACAGCATTATATCTTCCCTCTGTCAACACAATGTATGTGCTAGGATGGTTATGCTCATCCAGAAATTGCAAATTACCGGAGCATATGTACAGATCTTACAGCAGGCAGCAATGATGGCAACGACAATATTAGCGGGTTCCGGTTGTTACAGTTGTTCTGATAATCATCTCCCTGCCCATTATGAAATCGTTTATGATTACAGCAATGAACTGAAAAGCTCCTACTTTCTGTACTCCCCTTTCTCATCCCAGACAGCGCTTAATGGTACTAGCAGGCATAAAAGTTCACTCCACAGATCACAACTTCAGTACCTGATCTAACCCTGATTTTTCCACTTACACATCAGCAGCCTGGTTTGTTTCTCTTCTCTCCACAAAATGCCTAGCATCACATGCATGCTGTATTGCATTTTTTTGATCTCATCGCAACAGGAAACTGGACATATTCAAACCTTGAATTTTTCTGGACCTTGATCTATATTTTTAAACTGTCACCTATTAAAACACAATTTACGCCCTCTCAAATAAAGTTACACCATGCTGGATTTCCTTTCAACACAAGAGAGTGGTAGGCATAATGCTTTGCTTTGTAAATTACACAGAAAGAAAATGAATCATCTTCAAATTCAGACACTGAATTCCTTTCTAAACAGCTGCAAACAAGTAGCCCCTAAGAGCAGGAAACAGCAAAGTCTGCCCCCATCTCAATGGGAAGCTAGGCTGCAAACCATCAAAACGCCAAAGGCACAAAATAGCATGCTTGTCCCAATTTCTTCATGTTATTTTGGTATACTTAAAAAAAAACAAAACACCACCACATAACTCGTCAATCATAGTCTTTCAAAAGTGTTTTCCTTTCCCCCAAACTGTTAAAATTTAGTAGGGTTGCAGCCAAAGTTCAAATAAAACTATTTTTAGCCTTTTTCACACAGAGAACATCATGAAAAGTCTCATCTTCCTATTAATGCAAATGTATTTAAGCAGTGCAGGAAACTTTAAAATATGCTAATCACTGTTTCTTTGGACTCCAGTCTCTAATGTCTTTGCTGATATGTACAGATGACAGACAGGCTAACTAAACGGAACAGCATCATTTAAAGTGTCAATAGGTATTCACAGCTCCATAAAGTGACAGCCAGATGTATATTTTATTGCCACATTTATATATTTCATAAATTTCCACATTCAACATCCTTTTAATCTATTATGTTCTCATTTTCGGGTGTCTGAGCTGAGTTGCCACAGTGTGTTATAAATGGAAATGCTTTTGATAATCACATGCACTGTTTTTCTTTTTAAAGTGATTCAGTGCTGATGAAAGGGGCCAGATTGACGGCCTCGCAGATTGGAGTTCCCAGTTAATCCACAAAGAAAACAAGGCATGGTCAGGGCAGTAGCTGGGCCAGCTTCCCTCCAGTACATCTCCATTTAAATCCATAAGAGAAAAAGAAAAAAAAAAAAAACAACATACATATGACATCTCTAAGTCACAAGCTGACTCTGCCAGCTCATACCCTTGGCCTTCCTTCTTATTTTCACTAGCAGAGAAAGTAATCAAAGCGATGCATTCCTGGGATTGGACTGCTGCCCACGAGCTGCTCTGTAGCACACATTTAAATCCAGCAGCACACATCACTCCTAGGCCAGCACATGCACTCTTCAGTGTGTAGTTAAAAGAGTACAGGAATTTTATCTAATAAAGAATTGAGGCAAAGTTACTTGGTCTTGCCTTCAGCACTTCTTTTCTGAAAGCAAGTGGTTCTCAGCTACTGGGTGTCCCATCAGGAATGACAGATATTTTCTTCAGTGAATTGCTATGATAAGGACAAACCTACTCAAGAAACATGTACGTAAGTCTCAATTTTGTCACTATTATTTATTAAAATTAATATAAATTTCACTAGCCATGTGGCCAAAATATTGGAAAATATTATTTTGGATTTTACTTCTCTACCATACAGTAGCATATAGCAGGAAGCATCACATCCGAAAGACAAGTCCTAGATGCTTGTCCAAATGACCTGATTAACTCCTAATCTATAAAACTGAACTAGATATTTAAAGAAAAAAAATCCTTTTTTAATGACACACAAGTATGTCAGCCATTAGGGAAGAATATGTTAGCACAGATATAAACAAACAAATGAAAACACAGGATTTTAAAATACCAAAAGTAGCTCAGCCAGAATACTTTAAACAGAGCTACATGGCTTAGTCATATGGCTCCATGAACCCAACAGAGTGATGTGGCCAGAAACAGGAGTGTTTCACAGGGAGATGATAGCTGTGGGTCCAACAGCTTCCTCAGACACCTTCCTGCCATTTGCATGTAAAATCCTGCCTGCCCACAGGCACCTAGGGAACTGCTAATAAAGAGATAATGGGTCATCCCCTTCTTACTAGGTATCCAGCCATACAGCTGTTTTCTTATCTCAGTAAGATTTCATAAATTATATTAGCCTTGGATTTTAAAAGATGAAATCTCACGGAAATGAATCCTCTAGTCTTCTTTGGAAGGACTGGTTGTGTCTAGAATTGCATTTTATCTTCTGTTAACTGAAATGATACAGTTGTTAAGAGAATATTTCAAACGTTTGCATTAATTTTTTCTCCAGGTGAAGATGCCTATGCCATTTTTTTTCTGGAATTTCAACTGTTCGAAATGACCTGCAAATTGTCATGGCAACTACACAAAACATGCCATCTACTGCTAAAGAAGGAAGCAAGAAGCTTCAAAATATGTCCACGAGTGGTCTTAATGAAGTGGGATTTGCTTTGAATCATATTCTGTTCCTTTATGACTATACTTCACATTTTATGAATTCTAAAAACCCACACAGAGAAAGAGTTAAATCGTATTTGCCTTGCTGAAATGAATAGTCTTAATTACGTCTTTGAGACCATGCACTCAAGCCAAGATACTTTTAGCTCTATATGAGCATATTTTTTTTCATGTGTTGCTAATTATTTATATAGCTCATTATCTCCTTGCTATGCTGAGCACGACTCATTTCCCTCGTCCACCCACTGCCTCTCAGGTAATGATGAACTAATGGTTTCAATGTGTCTGAAACTATTATATCTTTTAAAGAGAAAAAAAAATTAACCAGTGCCCCCACTTTGAGAACATTCAGTGAAATCCAAAAATGAGATCTCACCCTCATTAGGTTTGAGAAGCAAGGCACTTTCATTGCAACTTTGCCCCCAATACAGAAAATCACCTATCAAGATTTCTTCAGGAGCAATGCAGGTACATGCATAAAGAAAGAGCAAGAGAAAACATCCCAAGTTATTATTGCTTCAGAACTGTTTGTTTTAACCAGTGTAGTTAACTTTGGCCCTCCAAAATACAATAAGCTGTACCAAAGCCCCAGCTGATGTACCAATACTGGTACATACTCCCCAAGGAGAGAAAAAGTGGCCATTTACATAGAGCACGCTGCCAAATGTCACTGAGCCTGCAGTCCAGCATATAGCTGGTCTCTTTCACGTGACAGATGATGGCAAGGCTGGTGGGCACATATCCATGCTTGTTAGTATGTCTTTACACAGAATAGGTACTGTTAGAATGGATTTACACAGGTTCGCTACAACAATACACACCATTTGAGAGCCTGTTCTGCAAAATCTCATGCTTATCGAAGTACATTGTGAGCTGTCTACAACATCAGTGGAATGCTTATGCCAATTATTTACAGCGGTAAATTCAGAAAGGGATTTCATTTAAAATATCTTTCTCCCAGCTGCGCTGCCTTTACAAGGTGCTGTACACTTCGTACAGCATTTATATAAACTGGATTTTTGATCCAATGCTTCTGGTGGGTTTTAAACAGTGAAAAGCCCGTCTGGTAGCTTTGAACAGTGTTCTTGCTGCAGATCTAATCACTAGCAGTCCCCCAGGAAACCAAGTGAAAAGTTTGTTCCAACAATGATCTAGTCTACAATTATATGCCGTTAGAGAACAATTGGATTATTCATACGGATAAGGCTGCATCTTGCTTGCACTACGCTGCTAGCCTTGCTGACTTCAGTGGCACTACCGGTAGTTAGAATTTGGCCTCTGTTATGTGAAAACAAATAAACACCAACACTAGCAAAAAGACTTGCAGATATGTAGAAATGGAATACAGACTTTTCTGGCTCTAGGTCACTGATTTTAACAGAAGAGAGATTCTTTTGCCACCCAGTCACTCATTTGAGCAGCGATTGCAATCTTTGGCCATATGAAGGCTGCTAAAGAGTCTCTTAGACACGCACTGAACAACTCAGTCTAGTTCAGTTCACGAACTAGAACACAACTAGAAGTTGAAGAACCGGTTGTTTCATAACATAAAACCTAGCAGCAAAACTAATATTAAATGGTTAGTTTTTTTGGAAACCTCAGCAGAGAATTGGAGACATCTCTAGACCTGAATATGAACCAACCAACAGCAGAGGTGTTACTGCTGCTCCTGCTGGAGAAGGCTGTGATACGCACTATCATTTTCATCATCTGGGTTTGGTGTAATAACTATTTGAAGGTAAAATATAAATTCTCATGCGTTCTATAAAAAGAGTCAATCAGTCCCCTAAATTATTTGCAAAGCAAATCTCAAGCCAAAGTCAGAGAGCCACCATCTAATTCACCTCTGAATTCAGCAGTTAACACCACTGAGCCTAAAGGTTTTAGTATGGGGTTTAAGGCTTATATGTTCAAATATCATCTGAATACTTTGCTTCCAACCAGTTCACCGGACAAGAACCCTTGCAAATGAAGCCATTATAAAATTCTACAGTCTGATTCATTCAGACAAAAGTTAATTAAATCATGTTCTCTCCTCAGACATACTATTTTGTCTTAAAGATGATTAAACAAGAGGCAAATGTAATTAGGATAGGAAAAAGTACAAGCAAAAAAATTAATCTCATCATGTGTTTCAGAAAAATGAAGCAATAAATCAGCTTGCTCCAGAAGCATTTTGTTTAGCTGTAACTGATAGTGCATTGAGATTCTTTAGCTTGCTTGTCTGATACAAGTATTACATTTGTTGATGCAATTTAGAAGGAAACTGGGACTGTGACAACGGAAAGTACATTTAGGATAAAGGTAACATAGACAGCTAGGCTTGTGCAGATGGCCTCCTTTCGGAGAGCAATGAACAGAACGCTGGGTAGTAAGATTTATGAAAATATAGCCTACATCCATAAACACAAAATAAATATTTGAAAAAAAATATAAACACTGTCTCTTGAACAGAATCCCAAATCATATCTCATGTTCAGAAAATAATTGTTTTAGGAGAAGCGAAACCTTTGAAGGTTTGCATCGCTCTCTGTTGGTTGGATGCATTTAAATGACAGAGTACAAAATGCAAAAAGAAAAAAAACATGCCCTTCAAGCACTACCTGGGAATAAGAAAATCTGCATTCACTTCCTGAATCTTTGACTTTCTTTAGATATTAATTAGCTCATTTTCTCCATTCCTTATAAAGGAATAGAGATAAGAATGTTTCATTGTTCTTGCCAGTTTAGACTGGATTCACTACTCAGGTATGTCAGTTATACTGAGATCATTTTGGGATGTCTCCTAAATCTGCAGTCACAACACCCAAAAGCCTAGTTTTTAATACAAGAATCTGCAATATTTGAATATATCATATACAATAAAGTTTATCAGAAGGCCTTACATTTGTATTTTATAATCCAGCAGGATTAACGGATGTATTCATGAGAGAAATCCTATAACGCCTGAAAAACACACAGCATTTTTTTTCCAGAATCGTAACAAGGCAGCATTGCATCCGGCACAGGCAAAACTGTGCCAAGTCTGCTAAAGGCATGACTCACCTATGCTCTTTTGCACATCTGAGCATGCCTCATCTCTCCAGAGCTCCCTTAACAGCCACCATCATGCATGTAAACCACTCGGTCCCAGGCAGCAACAGCAGAAGTGCTGGAGAGTACCTGCTCCTAGCTGGTTCCCCTCCTGGCCTGGCCTGATTATGGCTCCGATCAGCCCACCAAAAGCAAAAACATGGAAACTATGTTACAAGAGTGTTTTTATTAGGTCACATTTGAGTCAACAATCTTTTTAAGCTGAGGGAGTAAGAACATGATGTTCTTGGGAAGAAAGAAAAAAAGGTCAGCCTGCTTTCATGGCTACTCACTAAACCCAGTCCTATGCTGGACATGTCTCCTTGTTTGGGGCTTTAAATATCTTTTACTGCTTTTACTCATCCAGGAATATAACGACCTGCTTGAATTCTGATTAGAAAAAAAAAATGGTTTTTAAAACCACATTAAGATCTATTCGTGATGGAAGTTCTCTTCACAGGCTGCAGACAGAAAAGGCTTTTATTATACTGACACTGTATCAACAAAATCAAAACGCAACTTGACATTTGCACAGGCAATAGTTAGTCTAGCAAATATCATCAGAAATGGAAGGTTATATACAGAGAAGAAAACTGATGATGGAAGGGTAAAGGGAAATAAACTATTAAAATAACTCATTGGCACTCAGTGCCACATGCTTAAAAAATGGCCAAAAGAGACCCAGAATGATAAAAATTCAAATACATTATTATTAACATCAGCATTTATCAAATCCAGATACTGGTTTTGGCCATTGATATTGTTGCTTTCATCGATAAAAGTCCCACACACATACAGGGTACAGGAAAGACTGGTAACCTTAAAAATTTCCTTTCACAGAGCCAGCTATCTAGGCTAAACACCAAGTATCGTATCAGAAGCATTCATGTTTTTGATTATTATACTAATATCCAGCCTCATTGTCCTGTCATCATTAAGAGACTGCAATCCACCCCTGAATAGCAAGCAATACTCATAATACTTACAAATTTGGAAATAATTTTTTTTTCAGCCCAGTTTTTGCCTATTATTATAAACATCTAGTGCTCTGACCTCAGTAAACAATGAATCCAAGTGAATATTTGGGAAGCATAACAGATTCCTGCTTTGCAAAGAGGCAAAAAGGCTTAAATGGAGCACAGTGTGTATTTTACAGAAAACTATGTATTGCAATAGACTCAAGCAATTACAATTTTCCCATCATGAACATGTGATAGAGGGCTATACTCAACAACTGCTGTTGTTATAGAAACTCTGCTGACATGTTGCTACTACGGTGAAAGTAGCATTATACTCGCACTAATGTCCTTTTTATCAACCTCAGTTCAAAATTCAAAGCACTTTAATTTACAATCAGGGAGCTCACGTCACTCACCGCAGCTGCAGGCAGTGTCAAATGCTGCTGTTGCCTGGTAACTAACAGGTAACTGGTGCAAGTCTGTTATATTTATGTACGTGGAAAGCTAATGATTGAAGACGATGGGAACATTTGTCTGTAGATAAAAAATTTGGTCTCTGTTTACTAAAATACAGGATTTTCCTCTTCCAGTGAAACCACTGCTGAAACATACAGTACCAGACTGAAAAATTGTATTTGTTTCTTCTGATCTTCAGTGTAAATGATTAAAATTTATTGTTACACATATAGCTGTGGCAATTGATTAAAAATGAAACAGGACTGAATAGTAAGTTAAAATTTAGCCCAAAGTACTTGAACTACAGTGTGAAAGAAACATCATTTAATATTTTGTTAGGAAATCTGAATCCTGCCATCAGAGTATCTAGCTCTCTCACTATCCATACTACAACACTGTGTAAATAATAGTGTCTTAAATAGAGGCTGGTTTGGGTGTCCAAAGTTTACCCTTTGTCCAGAAGGCTGCTACTGCCCAGCAACCATTTATATTTCTTGTGTTCCCCTTAAATATTGACAAACCAAGCAGTGGGAATAGGCTCTGAATGGACTCAAAGACACAGTTTACACTGGACTGAAATGAGCTGTTGCAAATAATCATTTCTCTATTCTGTTCTCAAGACTCTAATCCAAACCACCACTTTTTGTTTTACAACACAACTTCATGCTTCTTGAAAGCATGAATTATTTGTGTGAATTTAGTTCATAGCAAAATTCCCACTAATTTTAATGGCATCCCATTTTTGCCTCATGTTAGTCTTTTGTAAGTGTTCTGGGTCTGAGTCTACTAACTACCTAACTTCTCAAACGCCTTCTGTTAAGGGGACTTCTACACACAACGTTAGAATATTGACTTCACTTTTTTTACCAGAAATTTCTTTCACCATACCTTAACATTCACTTCACATCACAGCTATGTAATTATTCTTTTCAGAGAGAGAGATGCAAAGAAGGCATTAACAGGCATTGAAAATATCACATGTATGCACTTTTCCCTTGTCATATTAAATATAATTACTTCTGATGCAATCAAACTCATATCCTTCACATGGATAAATCCAGCACCAAATATAGAACCTCAAGCTTCAAATACAAGGCTCTTAAAGAAAAGCTTTTACTTTCAGTTCAGTGAGGTACAATGTAAGAATAGTGAGAACACTAGGTTTAAAAATGGTGTATTTTAATACATTTTCTTTGAATTATTCTGTTAGTTATTGGTTGCAAAGTGCATTGAAGATCAAAGGTGATATATGAACTACATCTTATAACTCAGACACCAAAAGATGTGGATCAAGTAACTGACCAACATATACGCTCCTCAGAACTCATTATCATTGGAAAATAAATCACAGTATCTTATTTTTCCTAATACCTGCCAGTCCTGAAGGGTCTAAAGGACTTACAGTATGCAGATACTCTTCACACAGATATGGACATACATGCTTTTAGGCTGGCACAATAGCTCATTTTAAAAAAATCACAGAATCATTGACTCACAGAATGGTTTGGGTTGGAAGCGACCTTAGAGATTATCTAGTCCCAGCCCCCTGCCATGGGCAGGGACACCTCCACTAGCCCAGGTTGCTCAAAGCAGGTATACAGTAGTAGCAAATATTCACTAATTGCTCAGGGCTTTCAGCAGTTGAGGTTTTTATCTCTCCAAGGGAGGAGATTCCACAGCCTCGCTGCAAAATGCCCTGGCATTTGACCACCCTAATTTTGAAGATTTTTTTTCCTTAGATCTAATAAGAAATTTCACCTGCCCGTTGCTCATTCCCCATAGGCATGCTGCACTTCCCAAATGTTCCATTTCAATGGCTTCTGCATGAGGAACTGATTTGTGCTAAAAATAATGCTGGGGTGGGCAGGGGGATAAGTAGCTTGATTAAAAGCAAGCACTTCTATGAAAAGGATAACCATGAAATTATGGCTTAGCTATCTCAGGCAACTGGCAAATTTTTAGAGGATAACCCTGTACACAGTGGATCTCTTCTTTTGCTCACTGAACTGCATTTACTGCTGAAAATTGACTCCAAAATTCAACTCAAGACAACTACTTCAATCTAGTTTCTCCAAAAACTTCCAAAATATTGTCTTCCTTCCTCACAATATTTTTGTTTTCATCATCAAGTTTAAAAAAAAAACAACACACCCATTATAATTTCACAGTCCAAAAAGAAGTAAATTCCTTGGTGTAATGAAAGCAAAAGCAGATAAAACAGTTATTAATTATAGGAAACAAAATGTAGTGTTCCATCTGCAGCTCTGATTTTTAAAAGAAAACTAAATTTGTCTGTTTATGTATTCATATGTCTTTGTACTTAAGTGAAAGTATTTTCTCTAAAAGGAAGGATTCAAGGCACCTCACTGGCACACATATTCCTCTCTAGAAGTTGTCTTCAGGCACACTAATATTATCCTATAGGCTTTATATTCAAAGAACCCTTCTAAAACGTTCTTCTCTGAATGCAAAAGGTGCCTGAAAATTAGAAGGCACGCAAACACACAGAAATCCGACCAGAAAAAAATCTGACATTCAGAATCAAGGGTCAGGATGCACACACCAAAACAGATTGGAATGTGCTGATTATAACCATTAAGCTCTGGATCCTGCACTTTTGTATTCATGCATCCAGACAAAGCATTGAAATTACTATTTATACCATATTTTTATTTATTAAACTCTCATTTCATGCCTAAATTATGTCCCAGGTACATATGTATATTATTTAAGTACTACTACAGTTCTACAAGATTCTAAGAAATTAATACAAAATCTATTGCTATGAAGATCATGGAGCTAAACCCTCCTCCTCCCAAACATGCCCCTCAGAAAACCCCAAATCCCTGATGTCAGTGCACATGCAAACAAAAAAAAACCAACCAAACAAACAAACAAAAGCAGCAGCATGGACTGAAAAAATAGATTTGTCTTTCAATTCATCAGTTGCCATAAAAACAGTAAAAACAAAGACAGGACTTACTAAAAACTGCCAGTGATGATGCTCTTGATTTAAGGTGGTGACATGAGACTTAGAAATCTGGGTGTCTTCTAGAAACTGGGTCTGATCAAATATTTTCTGTGATGTTGCAGGCTGCAGACATGATGGATCATTTCCAGACTGTAGAATAAAACAAGTGACCAGCTTGTTAAAACTGAATTTGTACTAGCTGACTAGCACTTGCTCTTCCTAACAGCACAGCATCTTTCATGAAAATGTTTTTCATTGTGTGTGCCCCCAAGAGCTGCTTGAAAGTGATGGTTAAATATACATTACATACAATAGAAGCCAATCTAAACTAATAAATTCAGCCTTGCTGAATAAACATTTTGTCAGGGCAGGCAACAAGACTGAAGTCCAACATAAATCTCAAAGATAAGACTTAAATATCGTGGTCATTGATCCCTTGCAGGAAATTAATTTCAGACAGTAAACGAAAAAAACCAACTGTTTCAATATTTTCTCTATAAAATGTAGGGACACAGAATCAAGCAGAAAAATTCTAATATTTATCATTGAAGTCTGCAAGTTTGTCAGAATATCTCTCTATATTAACAACAAAGTTCCAGCAAAGCTTATACAAAGTACCATTCCTGAGGTTTCCAAGTACATATTTCTGAGGTTTCAAAAGTACATATCCTGAGGATATCCTGAGTACCATACCTGATATCCTGAGGTTTTTTGCCAGCTCACCCATCCTATTCACAGTGCTCCCTAGCTTAAGAGGGATCATTATGTTTGATATTTCAAATTCTTTTTTTAATAGAGTCAGCAATGTGAGCAATGCATGGGGCCAGCAGCTTTATATGCCTATTCACAAGGCACCTCTTGAATTAAAACATGTACAGTCACATAGAAAGGCTAAGTAGTCAATAGTATTAGGTACATTGATTATAAGAACAGAAGAAATACAAGTGTAAAGATAATTTTCTTTTTAGAATTTCTCACTTTTAAGACTAAATACAAAGTATACCGAGATGCTCATTTGCTCATCTGTGCTTTTGCGTTGTATCTCACCACAAAGCCAGGGCTCTAATCTGTTCAGTGAGTACCTGATTTTTGAATGAGATTTCTAGGCAGGACTATAGCACAAAAAAATTAAATAAAAAAGTAAACAAACTGTATAGCTACAGTACATCCCCAAGAATTTAATAATACAGAGGATTCTGTTTATGATTATTCATTTCCTCACATAAACATTACACTCCACAGAAAACTTTCTGACTTCTGAAGGGAGTTATGTATTTAAATCACGTGTTTCATGGAGGTAATTTTCTCTGATCCATTAGATGTTTTTTTCTGCCCATAAATGAAGATTTACCAATCTGAGGTCCTCAGCACCCTTTCTGACCTTTCCATAACTATCTTTTTAATAAATATTACCCAGCTGTCCTCCTTAAAATGCTCAATTGCTTCAGTACCTATGAAAACTAAGTAATATTCAGCCAGGTGACACACCAAGGTTACTCTCATCCCCACCAGCGTTATTCCATGACTTCCTCCTGCTCCCTTCTCCTGCTTTCTTCATCTCATATCACCTGCTAAACTGGGACTTTCTCAGAGCAATCACTCTTGTTGTTACATGTATGTAGCACTGCACTGTCTGGAGTCTGAATTTGTGCTAAAAACCATAATGTAACAACAGCAAAGAGCTGCCATATTTATTGGCCTCGGTAGGTGATAAGCATGAATAAGATTTCCAAAGACTTTAAAACTCATATTTTCCACTAAAATGGAATTCTAAAAATAACTTTGGACAGTGCCCCTCCACGCACAAAATGCCAAGGCATATGAATTGCATCCTATACGCACAAGCTAAATATCAGAGGTTATTGTCTAACAGATTGTTCAGAGTTAATGATAGATACCTCCACTCATATCCCCACATTCCCTTCTATTTTTAAATGTCTTTACTTACATAATGTTTGATGTCTTCATCAGCACCAATCTAATTCTGATTGCAACATCAAGGCTGTACTTGTCCAGCATGGGAAATCACACTAAAAACATGCATCCTTACACTTCTGTCAGGCTTGGGCCGGGAAGCACAGGGTCTTTTATTTATTCATGGGTTTCCCCAGCAGAACTAGTGGGTGCTTTGTGTCAGCTGAATAGGATCGTAATTCAATCTTCCCTGGTACCTGTCTATCTGAACGACTCATTAAGGTGCAGGCTGACTGCTAAAGAACTCCCTTTAGTTATAACAAAGCCTTTTGTTAGGGGAAGGTATGTTTTGAGAAGTTACTTTAGGCAGTATGAGTTCATCAAAGTCGGTTTTTGAGGAATAGCATTATTTCTTAAAAACATTAAAAAATTCAGTGAAGCACATTCACACCTGGAACAGTAACATTTTACTGCAAGGACTCTGGGCATTAGCATGTTTTATAGGCACAGGCAATGCAATGCCTTGCAAATGCAAGCTCAAAGCCGCAGGAACACTAGACAGGATAGTTTCTGAAGTGCTCAAGGCTTAGTATTCAAGCATGGGATTTGCAATCAGCTTTTCAAACAGAGCTGTTACCATTCCTCCGAAATTCTAGTCTTTCCAAAGGGCTATCTGAGTATAAACAAGGAGCCAACTGGAGTTTCACAAGTGTACAGCTCTAGTATCTACAGGGTAACTATAAATGCAGGTTAAGAAATGACCTCTTGGAGCCATATGCTTATGATAATACTCATTAGAAAGTTTGCATTCAGGAAAGTTTCAGGTAACAGAAACAGCAAGAATAGCTGACCCTTTACAAACAGATCTTTTCCAGAGATCACTGCTGCAACACACACGTGATATGAAAGTCTGCTCAAGAACTGAAAGAGTAATTCCAGGAAAATCGCCCAGGAGGCAGAGCACAGGAGGTCAAGTGATAGACTGAAGTTCCTGCTGCCTACTGCTGAACAGCTCTGTTTGGGGCTGAAAGAGCACAGAAACGGTTTCCAAAGCAAGCAGAATACAGAGGAGCGATGCTCATAATGGCAAATAAGCCTGTTTTCACATTTATTTTCACATAATCATATAGGTGCTGAGTCGGGATGTGTGCATTCCCTCAGGGTTTTTTTGAACCCTTTGGTTCTTCATTCTAATTTAAAACCAAGATTTAACTCTGTCATAGGAAGGAGGAGAAAAGACAATCCAGCTCTTTCTCTGTCCCACTGGCTTGAAGCCCTGCACTTGATAACATGCTAGTTTACTGTTCTGTTTGCACTTGACTGCAGTTTGAAACAGGAATTATTTCACAGGTAACGATTCCAGTTTCCCTCTAGGCCCATGGGAGGTATCAATTTTTGAGGACAGGCATTAGTTCACTAGAAAAGTGTTCTAGGCATGGTCTTGCACACCGTATTACAGCAACAACACCAGGAGATTCCCGCTTACCGAACAGGGAACTTCTGAAGAGCATTGGAACAGACAACATGGAAACAGAGGGTTATAAAAGATGTGTGAGGGAAAGAAAATACATTTACTGTACCTAAATAAATCTAAACAGACTCTTTCCTTGTATTCAGCTGACTGGCCGTAGACACTTTCCTGATACAAAATTTCTTAGGGATTTTGCCTTCTAATATTTCTTGTCCTTTATTACACTCATTTAAAAATCTTTCCTGGTGTTGCTTTAATAGGTGATCTTTCTGCAACTATTCCAGCAATGGGAATTAATTTAATCTTCTTCCTCACTCCATCCCTATGCAAAACCTTTTGCTTAAACTTATTAATGAGATAATCTAAAAGGGATTAAATACATACGGTTCATCATTGGCTATTAACAGAAAGCAGACATTATCATAAGCAACAGTTCATAATTTTAGGCTGACTGACCTCCAGAAAGGAGTAAGAGGCAAAAGCAATATGCGAGTCCCAAAAACTGCATTGGGATATCTTGAATTTTAACATTACTTAGTTATTATGGTATTTCATAATACAGTGATACAAAGTGTTGATACATAAAGGTGTAGCTTAATGAGACCTTTTTATCATGGTCCATTGGAGATCTAAGTCTTTATCAGTTTACATGTTTCTTTTCAAGCTGAAATCAGTAAAATGCAAATATCAGCAAGAGGTAGCGGTCTAAATGCGAGTACTGACATTCTAAGGAACATCTACAAAGTCACACCTTCATTAAAGTTTCTGTAAAACTCTAAGTCACATTGGAGTCTAAAACATTATTTCATGCAGATTACAACATCCAATGTATTTTACGACAGCCAAACTTTTTCTGATTAGTCAGGTATAAATACTTTACCAACTTTGAAGATAAAACAACATAGCTACAAAAACAAATTACATTAATACAGCTTACTTGACAGGGTTGTGAAACAGTGTTTTGGAAATTAATTTCAAAGATGCTGTCATCATGTCATATGTTTTACAATCTCTAACTATACATTAAAAATAATTCAGCAATCAACTTTGATCTTATATTGCAAATGACAAACGCATTGTGATTGAGGAGTCGGTAGCCAAGTTACATGAAAGACAATAACATTCAACAGGGAAAGCAAAGTGTCAACAATTATAAAGGAATCAGTCTGCTGAATCACTTCTTAAATGTTGTATTTGTCATGTGAAACATTTCAATGAATCCTTCACAAAACACATTTCAATCTTTCCTTAAACTGAAAGGATTACCCTGACCTGCCTCTGCTTTTAATGCATGCCCTTTTTTCTGCCTCTATCAGAGAAACATTCAGCGTTAGTGAAATAATCAGTAGTACTACAATGTATAATAATTATGCAGCTCTACACTCTCTGTGTGTGCATGTATACAAAGATATATTTAATATACATAGCAAGCAAGACAATATTTTATTTACTGTCTATAATTAATTTATTACAATTTACTACTGTCCTATTAAGTCTAAGTAGGTAACAACAAGATAAACCCTGGACTAGCAGCACTGTGGAAATGCCTCTTAATTTTTTTAATTAAAAATACCACAGACAACAAATTAATATCTGTATTGTGGTAATGCAACACAATATTGCAGAGTGTCAGTCAAGGGACATAGCACACTGTACTACCCACAGCACAGAAAAATATTGCATGTCTCAACAACCTTACAATCTCTGTTTCTCCATAGCAGTTCACATATGGCATCTTTTTTAAAAAAAATGAAAAATAATGAAATTTTACCTCTGCCCACATATTTTCACCAGCACAAAAAACTGAAACTAATGTGACATTGAAATAGCACTATATTATGTGCAAAACCTAATGTGATCTTTATGACCATTAAAAAAAGGGGGGGTACTCCATCTTACCTAAAAGACAGCATCATCAATACTTTCAGAATCCCCCCACAGTTCCTCCTAGATGTAGAACAAAGAACCGATCCGAAAATCCAGCCCCAAGGAAACACAAAATGCTATATTTTTTTCTCAGCTCAACTGCCTGCAACTTCCAGGGGTGGTTCCTTAGTTTCCTGCAATGTCACTGGCCCATGCCTGACCTTGTGTAGTTTATAACATCTGACAGGGTCACAGCGCAGTGATTTGGCTGCAGGCAACCACCTTTACAAACGATAGATATAAACACACACTTCACTCTTCATACAGCCTTGCCAGCAGAAAAACCACTTAATGTACTTTGCAATCTTACTTCATGTTTCACTTCTTCACTGAAAAAAAAAAAAAAAGTATTATTACCATTCTGCATTCCTACCAAATCTTATCCAAATCAGCTATCCAACCTACACACCCACTGACACAGGAATATGGCTGAAGTTAACCAGAAATTTTATATACAGGAACAGGGGAGAGATTGGAGAAGAGGTAACAAGCTTTCTACAACACCAAAAAGCTTTCAAAATAGCAGTACCTCGAAAGAAGGAAGCCTTGAAGAATTATGAAAATTACTGTTTGAAGATGAAAAAAACCCCAAACTTTAATCACTTGCAAAATTATTACTTCCCTGCAAGAAGACACTTGCTGTTAATCAAAGGACTCAACAAGTAAAACAACATGCTATTTCATGATTCCTAAATGATCATTTTTTAACTTGTTAACCACAACACTGTAGACCTTATTTCTTTACTCTGAATGTATTTCGCTCTTCTGTTGCACTGCTCCCCTGATCTTGCACTCTAAGACCTGGATTTGACTGCAAGAAACGAGGGATATTTTCCTGTCAGATTACCATACAGGGGGGAAACATGACATGGATGCTCCAATAGTTGTCGCCTAGGAGAGAAGAACTTCTGCATTTCCTTTTATTTTTTTTTTCTTTGGCTCAAAGGTGATACTCAACTAACAGATAAGGGCTCAATTGAATATGAAAATAAAGTTTTGAAAAGTGCTATACTAATGTTCTTAGAAATGGTCCACACACCAGGTTTGGTGCCAGTAACGGTTGGTATAAAGCCCCTCATAGAACATCTCAAATGCCATTTGGAGAATCCGTTTCCCTATTTCTCTCCATCAGTAAGGCTGCAATGCAATATATGTTTTAAGATTCTAGTATTAAGTCAAATATTATTCTTCATCCTTGTTACGACTGAGAATACAGAAATACTTAGATGATACTTGTCCTACAATTTGAGTGCTTTCTGGTGTATTAAACAATCCCCAGTTTTGTAATATAACTTCATATTTCAAAGTCACAAAACAACTTAATTAGCAAGATCGTGCCACTTTGTCCTTAATCTCATTAGAAAAGACTAATGGCTATAGAATCAATTATTTCATAGAGATTACTGCCTTAACACTATTAGCCTTTACATCACACAGGCTAATTTTGAATTTTCAATTCCACTGTAATTTTTAATTACAACCCTTAATTAAGTCCCTTCTTTAATCAACTTTAGAGCTATGTCCATACATTTATGGCTGCATATAAAATAAGAAACAAAGAGCAACTTGCAAAACCATAAGGCCAGCGTAAGAGCTTTCATGGTATCTGACTGGCCTTAACCTCTGCTCCCAGAATTGCAAGCATTCCTTCCTTTTAAATATCCACAATAAACACATAACAAATACAAAGACCACCAAAAATTTTATCTAGGTTTTACAAAACTATGATGGATGAATTTTTTATTTTGGAATTCCTGAAAATCCAATAAATTAGGGCTTATATTTACATACTTCATTGTTTAGTTTTCAATTTTAAGAACCTGTAGCTTGGTCACAGTTTTCTAGTTACTCCAAAAGCTAAGTTTAGATGTCGGGTCTTTTACCTATATACTGTGAGGATACACTGCAATTTTTACATCAAACTTCGATTATACACTTCAACATCCTGTCCTGACACAGAAAACATGAATCAATACTGAGAGAGGGAGTGTCAGTTGCAGAATAGATAATGTTTTATATGAAGCTTAGCTGCTTAAGGTAAACCAATCGCAGAGGTGCAGTGGGGTTGGCAAAGTTACTTTCATGTTGTCTGCAACGTCAGATTCACTTGTACAAATCTACTGAATCTGAAACAATCAGTAGGGGCTGTCTGGCAAAGAAAACAGTTGCAAATAATAATCCTTCATATATATATTAAGTGTCCCTTTACTCCTATACAAAAGAGATTTACATAAGCCTCTGTTTCTCACTGAAAGAGCTATATCTATATACACAAATACTTGTAGGAATTTTCACTGATTTATTCCAATGAGTGCAGAAAGTCCATCCTGTATTTCTGCACAAATTTTCTATTTTATAATTGAAACATTAACCTTTCAGGTTATGCAGGTGCTATATTATTCAGAACAGATAATTTCATTTCCAAAGCAATCATTGAGATTTTCCAAGATCATGATTTACTGTTATCATAAATAGTTTGTGGTTCTTTCCAGAGCAAAGTGCTTTGCAATTCATGGCTTGTTAGCCACAAAATTAATATGCTGCTTTCTTTGAAAACTGCCCTTTTTAACCATTCTGTAGTGGGAAGATGTAGAAGTCGTTCAGATTCATTCACTCCACTTATGAACATATTCTATACAGATACATGCACATATTTGTATTGGCAGTTTCTTTTCTGTTAATATTATTAAATCATTGAAGTGCCAATATAAATCTCTCTAAGTGATTTTCGTTAATGAATGAAAATATTCTTTCCCTTTACAAAGTTTGCAGTAAAAGGCAATTCCAATCTTTAGAAGGAGTTAATGTTTGAGTCACTGACTGATCCCATCAGGTTGAAAAGATCCCAACATATACCTGACAGGAATTTCTGTTCAGTAGGATTCTGAGCATTCCGTGAAGTTCAGATTGATTTGGCATTGTATATGCCTTTGTCTGCATCAGGTGTGAAGACTTGAACTTTTAAAGTTTCCAAAACACATTGGCTTAAGGAATATCTGCCATTCCTAATGTTTTTGGCACTTCAAACCTATTGCAGATGCAGTCTGAAAATCATGCTGCTGTATATAAATCCTGACCTCAATCCTTTCACCAGGAAAGCCCAAATTTAATCTCATTTTTTGTAGACCCTCATATCTGTACAACGTCTACACAAGGAAATGTATTTTTTTTTTAAATTGCTGTTTAAAATAAAAAGGACAGTATTCTGATTCAAACAAAACCATTGCTCTTACTGCTCAAAACATACAATCTTTTAAAGAAGAGCTGCCTGCTAAGACTTGCAAACTCATGGCCCTTGAAGGCATATGCAGCAAATATCAGCCTTCTTTTCAAGAAGGAGCATTATCTCTGAATGAGTATCAGTGGAGTTGCTAGCTAAATGTTCTCTCCATAAATATACTAACACATAAGCATTCTCATGGCGGGAAATACTTAGATCTAAAGAGATGCATGTCAATACAGAACTGCTCAATATCAACATCTAATACCATAATTAAGAATCACAGAATATGGTTTTTTACTGTTTGATATTTTAGTAGAAAAGATTAATAATACTTTTGCAACAATAGTACTATTTAAGAAAAAATATTCTCCTTTAACCTGCAGAATCTTTCTTATTTGGTGGGCATGTGATCAGAGACATGAGAGGCTCTGTCTCCTAAGAAGTTTCTAAGGTGAACTTTTAAGTATTTGCCACTTTTTAACTTTTTAAGCCAACACCCTCTGCACACAAATTTCTTCTCTTAAATACAAACAATGAGACCAAGGGAATCCTATTTCACTGAGCAAATTAACAAAAGGTCAGAAAGCTTGATCTTTGTCACTGGTGTACTCTGTCTGAAAGCTGAACTGCCATTTAAATATTTATAAGGGAGAGCTGTAATTGCAGGTTGAGAGCTGTGAGACAGCTCTGCATGTACAACACAGGAAACTCTGAAAATATTCATGACATGGGAGATATTCCACCAAAGGAAAATTTGGGTGAAGGAAAGGAGTACTACTATGGCATTTTAATCATTTCTGAATCAGGATACATGAGAAGATGACCTGAAACCTCTTACTTTTGGGGTCTGTTGTGGGACATAGACACAGAAGAGAAATTCAGACTCTTAGTAGCCACAGAAAACTTGTGAAAAAAATATTTTCAAATTATGGCAGCACAACCAGCAGTAGATGGAACTATGTTTCATTTCTGTGAGTATGTTTTAATTAACAAAAAAGAAAAGAAAACGGGAGGAGAAACACCTGCATACCTGACAAAGTTGAGAGAGCAAACAAAATTGTTCCAGACCCTGCTGCATCTATTAACTGGGCTTGCTACTAGCAACAGAACTATCTCCCATCAGATTAAGGGTTCTTGCTAGATAATCTCCCTTCCTGCCTTATTCTAGTCCCTTTAATTAAACTAGATTTATACTTGTCCCTCTAGTTTGAAATCCAGTTTATTGAAAATTCTTCACACGCAATTTATTCTATTTGTCACCACAAGGAGAACAAGAAAGCTCAGAGAATTCACAGTCAATTCTTCCTACAGGAAACCCCAGATAATATGAACCAAGGTGACCAGCCTACAACACATCAGCAAGATGCACCATGCCTATGGTTCACTCTGCCATCCTTGATCTGTGCTCCCTTCCTTTTCACAAGCCCAAATATGCTCCAAACCCACTATGTAGAATATTTCCATTTTGGTTGTTTAGTAAATTACCTTCCAGTCACATGAAGCCCCAGCCCCAGAATTACTCCAAAAAGAGGCTCTACAGACCACGGCAACCAAAAGACAGAATATCAAATGCTTATACAGGTGAGATCATCTTTTGAGACAAAGATGCTTAAAGAACTACCTTGCAATAAACTGGATGTTTAAAATGGATGTAACTGCAAGATAAATTATATATTATCTGTTTCTATCTAAAATATGTAAAGTGACCTCAATAGTATTACTTCTTAAATGTCTGAAGGGACTAAGTATTTAGCTTAAACGTAAGAAACGAGTAGTCTCATGAGCACCAGGCTGAGATCAAATGTATTCTGTTGTTGGTCCTGCTCATTCCACCACTTTTTAGAAAGGATGACTACCTGTGTAGCCTCTAACTAATTATCTCTGTGACACGGGAAGTTTTGAAACCAAGCTGTCTTTGAAAAACCATATAATGGATTTCAAAAGAAAGAATCAAAACTTCTTCTTAAATAACCTTTTTTGAGCATATAATAAAATATGTTCTCTTGCTAAACAAGCCAACATCCCAAAATACTCCACTGATGACACCTGGTGGAGTTGCATAGCGACTTCTACCAGCTTTCTGAACACATTTCAGACTACAGGCAACTGGGGTATCAATCTCTAAGGCAACAGGTCATGTGAGGATCCCCATCACACACTGAATGCAGCGTGAAAGCTTTAATTCCATTTTGCATTCATGGTGTTTCAAAGGAAAATGTGTGCCACAGGACTCAGTCATGCAAATGTCACTTCTTGGTATAGTGGCAAAAAAGATTAAATTAAATTATAGAAGATAGTTAGGAAGATGCAAGGCATCATTACCAAGCTAAGTCCTTGATCCAGAGTAAATAATCTTGAACATCTGATCCATAAGCAGGCTCAAAGTGTTAAGATCTCACAGGCACGAAAATTGAGGTAAATATTTATAGCAGTCAATTAATGAGTTCACATCTGATTATACAACCTTTTTTCTTTTTTGTGAAGAGACTGCTTAAGAAAAATATTGCTGTGCAAAGTTACTTAGCACATGCTATGTGAAGTATCCATTAAGAGCTATTATTGACTCCACCTCTTGTTCAGAAAGTCTCCTCAGCAGCAAATTGTTGGAGATTGGAAGAATATGCACAAAAAATACAACTACGCATTTCTCTTGCTCTTACTTTTGTCCAAGCAGACTCTTGAACACAGCTGAGGAAGGAGTACTGAACAAGAGGACCTTTGCTCTGAAGTAATTTTATGTTCTTAGAATTATGTTGTATCATGTTCCTTACATTCCTACACCCACCATTACCACTCATACCATTTGTTAGCTTTAAAACCCGTGATGACTTGAACATTCGTTATCCTAGTCAATGTTTCTGTTTCCAGTTTGAGGTTTGTGAAGCATGAGAGTATTTCAAGATTGCCATCTCAGCATTCCTACCTGGAACATCTATTCAAAACATATTCATGTAAAGACACATAAAACCTTCTTTTGCCAGCATTTCTTTCAATAAAACATGACCTATGTCACTAGTCATTCAAAGCAACAAAAAGGGAGTTCAGAATATTACTGAAGTAAAGCAACTGAATATCTAAATTAATTTTTGTGAATAATATTTTTGCAGTGAGAATAGAGTAGTGATGAGATTGAAGGCAAAAGGCAATATTTTACCCAGCTCTAATTAGATTATATCAATAGTGAACTCTTCCTACTTGGGCAGATGCTAGTGCCAGGGAAGTTTTAATTAGGTTCCATAGAGTAGGATCTGCATTTCATATGAATTACTGGGCTCCTACTTGGCTCAGATTTTGGTGACAATGCACCTACCCCACCTCCTATCAATACACTTTAACTCAGTTATAAAATCCATCTCAGCACTTGATATTTTAGACAGGTCTTCCACAAGGTCTACCATTTGGAAGGAAACCCTCGTGCATTTCTGGTGAGAGTAATGTGGAATGACTGGTGTATTGCCACTGCCCTCTTCTGGATGAGATAAGAGAGGGACAGACGTCTAGTCCCTACTGTTCTGGCTCATCAGGAAATTGGCAACTGCTCTACAGCTCTCGGCTTTTATTTTCCAGGTGGTGTTCTTGAATTTTATTTTTATGCTTACCATGCAATGAAGGTGTGCAGAACAGTAACAAGTGCAAAATGGCAGAGTGACAAACTGGTGGCAATAAGGTAACCTGAATTTTTCAAGGAGTTGACAACATGAAGACCATGTTGATTTCAGCTAAAAATCACCACACTTCTTGCTTTTGAAAATGAGCTCTCGCGATATGCAAAAAAAATCTATCTTAAAATGTGATCACAGACCCATTTTCTGCATGAAGACCATGTTGATTTCAGCTAAAAATCACCACACTTCTTGCTTTTGAAAATGAGCTCTCGCGACATGCAAAAAAAATCTTAAAATGTGATCACAGACACATTTTCTGGCCTAGCTGTGACAATGATGTGACTTTTAGTAATATTGCTTCCTCCGCTAGTTTGGGCTGCTAATGAAAAGTACTTTGGTGACTTTCTGTCACTTCTTTCATAGGATCAAGAATAAATGAATAAGAAATATTTGGCATCAGAGCACAAGAATGGGATTCAGGAGATGCAGATGTATTATCTGGCTCTAAAGACTCAGCATCTGACCTTGGAAAATTCATTCAGTCTCTGTAAAGAAGAAAAAAAAATGTTCAAGCCAAGCAGTTTGGGAATAAAGTATATTGTTGACATGGAACCATGGAAGTACCATAGCAATGATGAATTATACAAGTATCTCAGTAGGTAAAAGAACCCATTCACAATAAAGAAGTTGGAAAAGTTATTCCTAATTGTCCACACTGGTAAAACCACTCACTGATGGTGCCTGTTTCCTTTTATCTCTGTTCAAGTATCTTTCCAATCTTAGCCAGATTAAACAATTCCTATTATGACAGGAAACAGGAAACACTACTGCAAATGCTAAGTTTAGCTTGAGGGTAATTATACAGATCTAGCTCTGGATGAATGGTGGTCTTGATTGTGAATGGCAAGATTGTTGTTTTGAGTTTTTAATAAATAAATTTAAAAATTAGAGCTCATTTGTCCCTTGCAACTCAAAGTAAGAAAGAACAATAGGCTGTACTGGAGGCTATCCAGGCATGCAATCATAGCACTGGAACAGAAAAATACCAGAACGATAAAATAAAAACAGAAAGTTGACACAAGACTTGATAAGAAATAGAATGCACACCGATGGGAAAAATTGTAGAAAAAATTGCTATGTATTTTGATTCGATAACTGAACTACATCAGTTCTCCAAACCACTGCAGTCTTGAGGTTTTCCATATTTGGAGCTACTGTGCCAAACTGCTCTGAATTTAATTAGTTAAACACCTAGCTGCAGAAATCTATCCTAAATTCAATGCAAGAGTCTGCTGCCAAAGTTTTTTGACAAATTCAAAGCCACTTTACTTTGGTACCTTCTGGACATGAGGTTGTGATGCAAATAACTCATGTTAGTGTCTTACATCTAAAAAGCGCTCCTAAATATGTCTCAAAAACCAGTGTATCACAGAACGTGTTAGTAAATACTGTGGCAAGAGCAAGAAATGTAATTCTTGGGAAAAAATACCAATCTGGCTATCTAGATAAAATTTTTGCTTTCTTTTTTTTAACAATCAGATAAAAACTACAAGTATAAACTAAGATAAAGATGCAAGTGACATCTCTATACTAAAAAGTATTTATTGAAGCACAAAGATAAAATAATTTGTGTCATTTACAAATTAGAAAAAGCTTATTTAGTATAAGGCTGGATGATTTCTCCATTTTATTAATGCTGCAAATACGGACAACCTTTGTGTACTGAAAAACTGGTATAAGAAATCATTCTTGTGATAAATGTGCCCAAAACTGTTTTTCGGAGACTATAAGGAAGCTCTGCATTTGCTATCAATTCAAACCTGTATAAATCTCCTGACTAACTAAAAAGAAAAAAAACAAAACAGCCCTTATGAAAACCAGATATCCATCAATGTTAAATGTCTGTTTTAATATGAAAATTCACAACATCATGTTGTGATGTTAAGACATACTTCACATTCAGGTTTTATAAAAGTACAAAGGATTCAGTGGTCCACACGCCGAGAGATGAGCAACAGATCAGAGCTGCCACAGCTACATCTCCATTCAGCAAAGCATTTAAACCTCCATTTTTAGCAACATGTATGAACAAGCTACTGTATCATCCTTCAGAAACTGCACACTAGTAAAAATAACACCTATCTTTTCCATGGGGCTGTTGATTTTTAGTTAAATGAGTTAAATATAAATCAGACCAATTTTTCTTCTGTGTGCACGCGTGTAACTAACATGTTCCTTACTGGCATTATCCCTGAGTGATACTACCAGAAGTCTAAGGAGAATCAGGCCTTTAAGCCCTATATATTATCAACATAAAATGAAAATCCTTTAACAAGGATTTGAGGTGGCTTTTTATGAGAAAATGACAGTCAGGAAAATGCCTAACTCCCTTTGACATAAACAACAGGACAAGAACTAAAGATTCATCTCTGTAAAGAAACCTGAACCCCAGACAAAAGCCAGAAGGCATCTGATAACAGCTGGTATCTTTCAACAGCCAAAACATCTGAGTTTGACATCCCCATTTTAGCAATAGCAAATGTATCATTTTGGCAAAAACAGAATCACCCACCACTAGACAAATAGCATCTGCAACCTCTATTGCAAAGTCCACGATTTTTCTATCCTCTCCTGTGTGCAGTACTGTCAACGACCTATGTGGCAAACAGGAGTATCACTGATCTCTGATCACCCAGTACCAGGGTTCTGTTGATAATTATAAATGATTTCATGACCAAGTTTAAATGTATCTGCCAAAACAGAATTTGAACCTGCAGAGAGAGGGCTTTTTTTTTCTTTTCCAATGCAAGTCTTTGACATAAGCCTTGCTGGATCCATGCCTACATATGCAGCCAAAACCATTAGCAAACAGACTAGCCCTACAGCACAGCCACCTGAGCACTGCAGGCTTCCCCCTGCCTTCCAAAATCACTGCAGTCCACAGCTTTAGCTCTACAGGTGAATCATCTGTCATTCCAGCCATGCGCTAATGGGCTAATCAAAAGAGATTTTCAGCCTGCGGAGTATAAAACAGGACTGCTTCACTCTGAAATCAGAGAGAGACGCATCAACATCAGACTCAAGCCTTCAGGTCCCAGCCACCACTTAGCGTAAGAAACACAACTGTTTTTTCAGATAGGAAGAATCATCTACATGAAAATTATGATTCATGCATCAACTTTTATCAGAACCAAACATTTTTCAAAATTTATTCCAATTATAGAGATTAAAGGTATTTAATTAAAAATTAATCACATTTTTATACAAAATTGAATATGTAAATCTTCATGGGATTATTTTATTTCTCATTAAGTGTATACAAACACCTACACTTGGTCTAGTTGCCTGATCCCTCTTACAGTCAATAGAAAAATGGGCCCTTCTAAGACGTAATTTATCTCCACTCAAAGACAGACACTAAAAATAGAAAGCTTTCTTTCTCCATCTAATTTTTATAACTTATTACTAAAATACTGCCCGAGCACTAGTCATTCGTCATGGTCTCTCGGTGATGGTGCTATAACTGGTCCCTTCTCTGGCTAGAATTACAGCAAAATTACCTTGACCTCCCACTGGCTTTTTTTTATGAGTCATTTAGCAGATCACCTGAACGCCACATACATCTGTGCTTACACTTTCATTTCACATGAAACTGTGCCTATAATAGCTGCTGACACTTGCCCTTTTTTCAGGGGAGCTCTCTGAATAAAGGCAAGTTAAAGAACTAAATTATCACAGGTCCAGAATTAAACCCAGGAAGTGAGAATCAATTTACTTTGACTTTCCTATTAAGTTATATGAAGATTAGTTAAAGGATTTTCTTTTTCTCCAGCCTCCATCTGCATCCTGTATAAGTGAAAGGATAGAATTGATGATATGCAGGTCACATCTATCTTCTTCTTTGATCCGGTTAATGAAATTGAGATTCATTGCAATTTTCTGCTTTCCATCATTTAAGGAATGCAGTTACTTTGAACATTCCTTGAAGCTTACAATATTTTTCCTCATAACCAGTTTCTATTTCTGCTGGATACCTTATTTCTTTATCACTGTCAGTATAAGCTGTTAATATAAATCTTCTGTCTAAACCAATCTAGACTGCCTGAGCTCCACAAACTTAAATTCTGTCTTGAATTTGTACAGAAAATTTTCTAGAAAACTTTTTTTGCTTTCTCTCTTACATAAGCATCATGTATTTCTAACTACTGGTGCAAGAATGGAAATAGCATTTAAATATGACTTCACACATGCTAAAGCAGCTGAAAAGGAGTCTTCATCAAGTTAAATGGATCAACTGGTAGGTGAGTACTGAAGCAGTTCAGGACACTACCCTTTCTCTACCAGAATATGGAATCCACAATCATGTTGAGACTGCACACGTGTATAAAACGAGAAAGATGCTTCTTGTCTCCAAGAGCAAGATAATCAGGGCACATAACAGAAAAGCCCAATGTCCATGGCTGCTGCTGATTTACAATCTGCACAATTCCTCTGGAAAAGACCTTCCTGGCTAGCACATTCCCAGTTGCCTTTTCCCCCACGGACCCTCCTCTGCTCCATGATCCCATTCCTAAGACACTCATGAATGCAGGAAGCAAGAAGCAGGCCAGGCTGACACGCAGCACTTAGCATATGACATCAGTGCAACACATCATGTCATGCTGTAAACAACAGAGAAACAGCCACAGGTGAGGGAAAAGAATGAGGTTGAGCTAGCATGTGAAAGTCTCACTTCCATTGTAGCAGATTTTGCGGTCTGTAAATAGGTTGTGAAGCCCCTGTTTGGACAGAGTTCTTTATGTTAAAGGGAGTACCACACTACTCTAACTCATCTGCTGACGAGCCTTGTACTGCCATTTCCTTCCTGAAGGAGGAGAACAATACAACCAGAGGAATCAGGGTACAATCTTTACACAGACCTTCCACCTCTTTACCTTCCGTAGAGCAGATCAGTGCACATTCTATTCCAATTCTGCATAAAAGCCCTTAGTGCAAAGATTGGAATACATGAATAAACAAAAAACCACACCACATCTCCCTTAAGTCTTTACCTTGCATGTTCTGCTGGCAAGCTTAGATAAGCACACTAGAGGGAAACTAAGAATGCTCCAGACGGTAAAGGTTAATATTGCTGTGGTATGGCTTGTTTTTGCACAGTGATTAGGCTCGCTGCCAGCCTGATTCCTTCAATGTTTTAACTATCTGCAGCTTGAGTGATTGCATTAATAAACTTCCAGTGCAGACAGCATGCTAAACTCTAGCCAGTGTTCATGTAGGAAGAGAATGGAAGTCCTTAAATGCATTTTCTATTCTAAATTCTAAATAAAAAGGCAAATTCTGGCCTGATTTTCTCAAGAAGAAACATTCCTTAGAAACCTCCAGGAACCTCTTGATTCTCAGCAGAATTTTTAGGACCAGGAGAATTCCCTATCAGCCAAAGACAGATTTTTTTTTTTCCTTTTTTTAAGGTTGTAGCAGCAGATCTAACATTCCTATCGATCACCCATCACAGATCTCCATAATTCACAGTATCCCTACAAATTAGTTTGAAGACTTTCAGGCTGCCAGCATACACCTGTACTATTCAAGCTAAGAGAGCAAGTCATCAGCTACAATTTATAATCAGAGATGAGTTTACCTCATCATAGGTCAGTCCAGAAACTTTCAGGTCAACTCCAAAATAGGCAGAACCCCAAGTGATCAGACTGAGTGGCACACAATCCCGAGTTATCTTACAAACCAGTACATTATCAAATAAGGATGGGGAGCAACTGAACCCTGTTACATAACAAACAAATAAGAATATCATCACATCTGGATAGCAGGCAAAAATGTTTGCTAGCAACACAAAAGGAGAATTCTAAGCAATACATAGCAAGCCACATTGCTTCACCAATCTCTCTAAACAATGAACACCTCTTTCAGCATTTGTAATAAATACAGTGAACTTTTGCGCACAAGGAACAACTTCCTGCTATCCCTAAATCTTGACTTCTGCCTCCACTGTATCCAGAAAGGCGACAAAAGGAGTATTTGCAGAGAGTCAGACGTAGTTACTATCTTCCTGTAGGGAACTACAAGCACCTCTTAAACAGTCAATAAAAGTATCTGTGTCTTCTTCACAAAATGTTGTTTCATCACTTCACTCTCCATGACTACTAGTTGTATACAGCAGTATACAACGGCTGTATTTGTTTGTTTGTTTTCTACACTAGGAAATTATTAAAAACTGAAAAAGTTTCATATCTATTTTGCAGTAATCCACACATTTACTGGCAAGTTTCCTCAGCGAAGCAGGCCTACGGGTGTGGGCGTTCTTGGCCCTGTTACTGACTCATTGCAGAAACTTGGGGAAATCATGTGCCCTTCTAAACAAAATGGGGATAATCATCATTCTTACCAAGGAGATGTGCACCAGGACTGTGTTAATTAATGTCTGAAAGTATTCAGAATCCCAAGATGAAAGACAAAGGATTCATGCATCCCATCAATCCATAAAACATACAATAATGTCTCTATAGAATAATGCATTTAACATTTCTTAACCATTAATCCTGTGCTTGCAAAAGGCAAACTACTGCCATCCCTTTCTAAACAGACCTGCATACACAGAGACAGAAGCCAATAAAAGCTAGGGACTCCGTGCCTCCAAACCTTCTTTCACCCCATTAAGGTGGAATCACTTAAATACTTCCAGCATTAAACAACATTGCCTGGAGACAAACATACACGTCATGTACAACACCAACCCTACAACTAAGAAAACAAATAAACCTGTTTTCTCTATACTTAATTATTTGCAACTTGGTCTTCAGCAGAACTGCTCTGCAATGCTTCTCAAGACCGAAAAGATGGAAAGGGCACCAATAATCCATGATGACCAGTCAAGGTAACAAACATAAATCTAAAAGAATAAAAAGTAATGGCAAAAAGTAGACCATCTTTAACATGGAAAGCTTACCGTAAATGTAGCTATTTATTAGCATGACCTTCACTTCTATCTTTATGGTGAAAAACTGAATTATCTGTTAATAACTCATTCTACCTGAAGCAGATGCACGAGATGCTGTCACTCTTAAACCGTCTTCAATTTTGTGCCTGCTGTCCCTCCTCCCTTCACGTGACTATGGAATGTATGTTTGAGACACATGTTCCCAGGAACACCTTTGGGAAAACCCTAAAAATGAACAGCAGAACTCTTCACAACACAGCAAATATTATGTCAGTGAGAGATTAGGAGAAACCTAAGAGCAGACATTATCTTCTAATCAGGAACTTTGCAAATAGTTTAGTTAGGAACTTTTAAAATATTCAGTCACCCTCACTGAGAAAATACCACAGGCACCACGTAAAGATTACAAAAGTGAAACATTTTTTCTTTCATGTAGCACTTTGAAGAAAGGGTTCATTGGAGAATTTGTGAATTCAGACAGCAAACAAGTCCATGAAGCCCTTAGATGAGATAAAAACAGATTCTACTGACAAATTACACTAAAAATGAACAGCTTTAACATTTTTGAACACTTCCATTATCTTGAAAATCTTTTGTTGTTTGAATTGGAGCACTAAGCACTAAGTATATGCTTAACTTTTAAAATTGTAAGAGGCAGAATTAGTCATTAAATCAGACTATTACCTAGTTGTTTTGTCACTATTAGACTACAAAGAATAAGGTTTTTCAGTGGTCTTTCATAAGCTGTCCAAATCCCTGGTTTATTCATAAGGCCCTTTCTTTTTGCTTGTTACACTTAATCTTTCTTGAAAATAAACCCTACGTTGACAGAAAAAAGGTAGTGCTTTAAAATGTATTAAGTATTTCACAGTATACAGAAACTGTTTCAGTTATTCATAACGGAAATAATATGGTTTGTTTCTTACATTTCCTTCCGTTTTGAATGTGTAGGATAATTTTAAGAGACATGCAACAGAGTAGGATGTTGTGATAATTCCCCTGAAGTATTTACTTGATGTTTGTATTATTTATGTAATAGTAGTCTATTATCAATCCAATAATGATGGATAGTGATTGTTAAATGTTCCTGTGGGACTTCATAGGCCTTCTTCCATAAAGTAGGTTTGATGGGACTATAAAAATCCAAATGAATTTCTTCCCATGCACACTTGTACTGGATTACAACAGTGAGATTCAGGCACATGAGAAAAGATTTACCACTTATCTGAAAATGATATACTTCACTGACCCATCATGAAAGAAATCATTTTCAGCCCTGAAGTTATTCAAATAAATTAAGAAATTCTGGTAACAGGAACAACATGGACCTTTAAAAGCACTGCAGCTCACAGGCATGCATTATTCTTCCTAGTTAATGCCAGCAATTATACTTTTAATGAATGTTACAGATAATAAAAACAAATTACATAGTGCTACATGCCTCAAATCTGTATTTTTCTAAGAGTCACGATTACTATTAAAATTCTGTCCTCTTGGCAATTACTACACACCACAAACAAAAGATCATTTCTATCCTCAAGGCAGATTTGGTGTCAAGGACAGACCCATTTTGCTTACTTGTGAATTTTAGTTTGGAAGGGGCAGTAGTTCACAAGTTATAAGCTTACAAAAAGCTAACTTGTAGTATATTGCTGAGGACAAAGACAGGACCCATGACAAAGAATTAAAGCGGATACTGTCATTCATCAGTATTTAATAAAGGGCATTTCTGAACTCAGTGTTAAATCAGCCAAGCTACCACACATATGAAATGATTTTAATATGCAAGTCTGGACAGAAACCAGGAGAACCTCTCCATACATATGGAAAAGAAATGGATGTTGCCTTTTACTTCTGTAGGTTTATCATCAAGATTTCTTATTTACCTCACTTCCTTCATTTTCCACTCTGCTTTCTCTGTTTTTTTTTTTTAAGCCTCTCCACTTCTTCCTTCCTCATTCAATTGCCTGGGAAATCCTACAGCATGTGGTCTAACTTCTACAGAAACCAGTACACAGAGCCACAAAGCAGGCAAACAAAGTTGGTTCAAACTCAGAAAGAACACTAGTGCAAGTGAATGCTTTGCTCTAGTCACCTTTCCTTGTGTACAAAGACCTCTCTCCTTTGCAGAATAAAATGCATATATTAATAATTTCTCCCAAGGGGCTGCACGATATTTTATCTTTCAAACAGTAATTTCCTGTAGGTTATGAGGCTAAAAACTAACCATGGCATTATAACCTCTCCAGAACCACAAATCTACTACCTCCAGGTCCTAAAAGAAAATAAATTGAAAAATGAATCTCTGATTTTGGTTTTCCCTTATTACTGCTAAATAATTTCTCCCATTAAAAAAAAAAAATCCATTAACTCTGTTCAAACAGTACATCAAGATTCTTTTCTTAAAGTCATTCTTTGGGACTGTAAGGAAAAGGGATAGAAACGGCCATAAGAGATCAGATTCCAGACCCATGCAGTCCAGGAAAAATTGGGTATCAGATACTTCAGAATAAGGCACAAGAAAACCATAATAAATTCCTGTACTATAATTGCTAGACTCCCACAGGGCCTGGAATAAGATAACAAAGCACCAAATCATGCAGGGCTTAACATCCCCTCCAACTCATCTACAGTCCAGTTCCATCCACACATTACGGTATGTAACTCAGTCATGTTAGGGAAAATTTCCCGTTACTTACTCACAGGAAATCAGAGCTGAGAAAACACCCTTCTCAATAGCAGCACAGTCTCTTAAATGCTAATAAATAAAATTATATTAAAAATCAACAACATTGTTTGTCTAAATGTGCTAGTAACTTTTTACTTAACAGACTAAACCTTACTTACACAAGCCAGAATATGGGGGAGAGAGGGGAAAGATGAGACATCAGAAAATGGCTAAAAAGTGGGGTAAGGGGGAAGAAGGAGGCTTCTCCTTTGTGCTCCCTTGAGTGCTGCATAACTCTGTGGTGTGCCCAGCTGTATGTTTGGACTAACAGCTCTTTGAGAAGTGTTCAGTGTCTCAGTCGATGAGGCTGATACTCAGCACCTGGACAGCAGCTCTTCCTTCAGCTCAGAAATAGGAAATACTTCTGTTGCTCTGTGTCACTTTCAGTGACACACACTTGTTGCATAAATATTGGCGGTTATGTTTAATGAAACATGGGTATTTATTTACAGTACACAAATATTATGTTAACAGTAACGTTTACTGCTCTGTGCTCAGAGCAGTTTTTTAGCAAAGAATCAATAAAACCACCTGAGCCCTCTAGACACGAGTGTGTGACACCGTTGGTGTCAGCAGTACAATGGCCTCATTCACTGTTTGAGTCTTTTGGCTTTTATCATCATAGACAGCTTTTCTTCCTGTCTTGTTCTGTTTTCTAAATTGTTCTGTTTTATTTTAAGACAATTTCCATAATCCATATATCAAGGAAAAAAAATATGTATTTACAAAACTTCTATCAATAGATCACAGAAATATCATCAGCTGGGAACTCTTTATACTTCATTACCTTTTAATGGTATTTACTGAAATTAAATAGATATCTTCCAAAATGAAAGCTAGAAAGGTTGCAAGCTAAGCAAAGGTTTACGGTTTAAGATAATTAGTACCCATCAATATCAAAGCTGGCAAAACTCTCATTTGCATCTAACTGCTGGGATCAATATCTACAAAGAAGTCACTGAGCAGGGTTGCTTTACTGTGGTTGCATGAGGTACTTTACCTTTCGGAATGATAAAAAACAGTGTGACCTACCACCTTTGTATGAAACAAGCTTAAGTCCATTTGAGCCATCAGAGAAATTGCAGCTGGTATGACATGAAGGATCTACCATTCCTTCCAAATCCCCTCTCTCTTATCAACTGTGTTTACACAGGATGTTACTCTAAAGTTTATAAAAATCCATGTTCGTATTTCCTCCATGGTAGGAATCCTCAAGAAAAGACCGTCACAGCTGCTGCTCCCTAACGCTCATCACTGGCCAGGTATCACAGAGCACAGTCAGTTCAGATAAGACAGACCCTGGATTACTGCTGATAGTGCAAGAAAAGATGATCTTCTGTTGTAAGTCTTCATGTTTCATACCTTCATTTGTTCATGGCAGCCAATTGTTGCATCCTGAAACTATTCAGGATGGAGCTTGCCAGGGTGACAGCTCTCTTCCCACTCTGTGACTGTAAAGCACATGAACTGGAAGAGGTCCAGATCCTGAAGAGCTCATCTATGCACGTTATTAACAGAAACAACTGCCCTAATGACAGGTTTCCTTTAAAACACAAAAGCATTAGCTGTACCCATCTGCCCTACCACACAAACACAGAACTGCTTTACAGTTGCTTTGTTCTCATCGTAATTCATCCAGCAGCCAACAACCATGATAACAGAGCAGTGTTCACTGCACCCACTTAATCTTAAAATAAGCCAAAGCAGGGAATGTGTGGTATATATTTGTATAGAAGATTTAAGACTGTTCAGCAACACAGACCCCTTCCAGCAATAAAACGTTTGTAGTGTCAGTATAGCCAGTATGTAAGCAGGCAGCCATTAGAAAAATAGACGAACCGACTATACTCACCATGATTTATGACAGTAGTAATTTAAAAAAAAATAATACACTCAAGCTCTTTACTATGAGTAGTACATAGGCAAACAGTCAGTTAATTTAAAGTGAAACAAAAGAAAGCCTGTTTTTAGAAGATCAATACCTCCCCCTCCTCCCTTCTTATACAACATTTAATTAGGAGAAATAATACGATGGATAACATATCGGACAGGACTCTGCAAGCCATAACCATAGATTTGCATTGACCCTGCTGAGTGATCTTGGGCTAATAAACCTGATGCAAATTGAAAATTTCTCATCTGCAAAATGGACAAAATCATATCAACCATCATTCTTAAGCACCTTGTAAAAAGCTTTTACTGAAAATTGCTATTACAAACTAAGGGCTACTTTAGAACAAAATGCAGGTTCGCAGAATCACAGATTTCAATAAGAAATTATAAACTTGAAAATCTGACTTAATTAAAAAAAAAAAAAAAAACAACAAACACCCAAAATTTTATCTAGATGGTCCTAGTTTCTAACTGCAGCTTTTGCTGCAAGGCTACAGCAACTCATTGCCACTGAGCCTTCCCTGAGGCAGACAGATCTCTCGTGATTTACCTGAGAACACACGGCACATCAAATGTCAGAGCCACAAAGAAGACTCAACCTCCAAGGCCCATATCCTGGCCTGGAAACCAAAACGAGACATACTTTCTTCAGGGCAGAGAGCAGGTCCGTCAACAATGGAGTGCTTAACCTGCATCGGACAGCGCATAAATATGTTTTAGGTGATCAAAATGTGAAACTGTATGTGAAATAGGACCAAAAGATGCTGAAAGAGAAAGGAGCTTTTCTATGAGTGGATACGTTACTGTCACTTATGAAAGTGCTGCTTTTGCAAAACAGGAACCTAATGAATTACCATGCATTAAAAATTCATCATCCCTACATAGCATTTTTTTAAACTTCTCTATTAGATTTCGGTTTTCATTGTGCATAATGCACCAGAGCCCAATTAAGCTCTGTAGGAGGTGAAGGGGTGGGGGCACAGACTGAGAGGTTTTCTATGTTTGTTCTGTACTCTGGCCACTTCCAAACTGAAATGAACAAACCTATCAGGAAAACAGAAGGGATCCTAGCACACTGCACTGAATATTCATTTGATCATTACCTGGTGTGTCAGAGTGTTTAAATCTAAGCCCTCCCCTCTTCCACCCTGCAGGAACTGCAAAGCATTTCAGGGGCATCAGACAATCGGCCTGACAACTGAGGGCACACATCTTGTGCCAGAACAAACCATCCACAAGATTTCCACAGTCATTGTACATAAAAAAACCCGATCAGGCTGCTGGCTGCAGACAGAGCCTTATGTCAGGCCCAGTATGACACAAGCACATTTTCCCAAACTACTTAAAGGTTATGTAATAGAGATCTGCGGAGCATTAGCAATCACATGACATGTCCCACTAAGATTTCAAACTGCCACCTACAAAATTTAATTAGCAAGCAGTAAACAAGAGAGAAAGGAAGAAATACACTCCTGGAATTGCCAGAGAATATTCTTCATGTTCTAAACTGTATGCAGGATTGGGGGCAGGGGTGTGGGGAGAGCAGCGACGAGGATTTGACAAAAACTGTGACTGTCACAGAAGAGGGAAAATGCAGTAAACAGGGGACAGATTCAACCACATATTGCTTGTTATAGTGACAACTGTGAGCTTCAGATGAATTTTAAGCGCCACCAACTCTATCTGTCTTTGGTAAGAGTTTAGCCCATTAGCACACTCCCAGCGGTGCTGTGCTGAGCTATCCCTCCTGTGTACACTGACACAGATCTATAAAAGTCCCTGCTGATTAATATCAGAGAATAGATTTAAACAAGCTGGACAATGTACTTACGAAAGATGCACTTTGCATGCCAGTGAAAAGGCACCACAATATTCCATACAGTAGCAACAAATAACATTTTTCAGCTGTATAAAAAGGAGGTACATTTTTTCAGGAACTGAAATGGTGAAGACACAGGATAAAATCCTGATTCTGGAAGAATTTAGTCTTGATTTAGGATTTTTCTAAGCTGACCCTAAACAAGTTAACCTGGCTCAAAAAGGACTTATTTTAATTCCAGAATTGGCAAGAGGGGTTATTATTGTCATTCCCCCCCATCAGTGTAAAAACCTAATTGAAGCTGTCTAGAAAAAAATATTTATGCTCCTCAGTAAAAAAACCAAACCAAAACCAAACAAAACAAAAACACCAAACAAACAAAAACCACCTAAAACCCATCAGTCTAGTCCCAGTGGAGGTAGATCATGAAGCAAAGGGGTGCATATGCTGACTGACCATCAGCCCACTGTGCTCAGATCAGGGGCCCTAAGGAAGGTATCACACTGATGAGCATGCCACTGGATGATCTTTAATGAAAAAATGGAAGATAGATCCTAACTGTGATTAGATAAGAACAGAGAAGAGGGACTGTGCCATACTGTTATATTTCCAATGCCTTCCCCTCGATTCTTCACAGTAATATTGTGCACCGCTGCCACTTGCTAATCAACATCAAACATTCAGCGTAATAATACTTACTGTCTTGGAAACCAAGTGTTATACTGTTTGCAACACAGAAAAAAAAACTTTATGAAAATTAAAAAAAAAAAAATCAGACCTGCAGTTCTACTTCCTCTGTCCTGACTTTTGCACTGTAAATGTTTATAACCAAACCACTGAGATCAGAGAAACTAGGCTCTTCACTCCAAACTGAACACAACCATGAGCACAATAGCAAATCAAATGTTATTCCAAAAAGGTCAGAATCAATTCAGATTCTTCTGACACTTGGAAACTTTTTTTTATAGATCAACAACATACACAGCAGACTGTCAAGTGATTTATACATAACATCTAGAAGAGCCTCCATTGGGATTTAGCATCCCAATGGAGAAAACAATCTTCTGTCTGAAGATCTCATTTTATAAGCAGATAAAATAAGCAGAATGTAGTGGCAAGGGTTCATTATTCTTCCCATTTACAGAAGGAGAACCGAGCCCAAGAGATACTAAGTGCTTCGCCCAAGGCCATTCACAGAATCTATGGCAGAGCGGAAGTCACACTGATTTCCTCACCAAGTGCCACGTCACAAGCACAAGCCAAAGTGTTGAGTCACAAGCCTATAAGCCACTCTGATTTCCTCACCAAAACACAACCACAGGTGGCTTTCAAATCCTGCTTTACAGAATGTGAACATGACTGCAACATGTTATTTAACAGGATGGCTAGAGTTAGCAAAGGAACCCTCAATGACCACATTCAAACTTCTGTGTCAGCCAGCTGCTCCAGAAGATCATTAACTATTCTCCCAGAGTAATGTCATCACTGCCATTTCCAAGAGTCCACTCTGTGCACATAAGCCTGACAAAAGCCCTCTTTTTCACTGGTGAACAGAAACTGATTTCATGACGTTGCTTTGAAGAAGCTGCATTTTTCCAGCACTGTGGATACATTCCAATTCTATTTTTAATCATGATATTGGTATATATTTTTCAATTCTAACGGCAATGAGCAAATGCTACTGTCAGCAATGCTTCAGGAGAATTCTCATCTGTGGTGCACAGTCAGCTTAGAACATCAATAGTCAGCTACTCTGACATATATTGCAGTAGTGATGAGGGTCTGTAATAATTTCAGTTAAATTAAAAACAGCCTTGACTCTCAAACCATACTTCATTCAACATAAATATTGAAAGGACAGGACAATGATGCATGACCAACTAGTTTCTTATTTCAGAATAAAGTCAGCGTGATTTTGGGTGTTTAGTTCTGATATGTGGTGGGGCATTTGACAGACACAAAGGAAAACCCCTCATATAAGATGATACTAATTATCCAGTGATTGTGGGCATCTTATTTCCATTCCTGGCAGTCCAGAAAGGCTCGGACTTTTTAAAAAAACTAGTACCAGAATGAACGCTGATGTGCTTACACATTTATTTCACACTCAGTATCACACACCTATCTAAACTACAATGAGTATGCACATCTAACATACCTAAAATAGAATGAGCTGACATTCAAAGAGATACATATTTTTGTATATGCAAAAGTATATACCTAGCTTGTATCAGTATGATATTGGCCACAGTCAGAGATGCTCAAGAATTCTGAGCTTGTAATTGTCAGTTAAGTAAAGTAGCATATACCAGCTATTCAGACAATTTTCATGCAGAAATCTGTGGCACTGCACTGTCCCATATTTTGTTCCATCTCAGTTTTCCTACCCCTAAAAGCCATGTGCCATTTTAAAGCTGTAATTTGGTTACAATTCTAGAAAATTCAACATTTTAAATTTCTCAAAAAGGTGCTCCAGGTATACCCAGTAAAGTGCTATGTAATAACACTGTACCTCTGCTCGTGCCTCTAGTACACAGTCATGCTGTATGTTAGCAGGCTGGAACCCCTTCAGATACGTAGTTTAAAAAAATCAGGGTAGCTCTCTAGTCTGCAGGCAGCATGACCACTTCACTAGTTTCAATTAAAGTAGGTCTTTTTCCTAATAAAGGAAAAAGTAGTTTGCACATAGCAACTGTTCAGTACCACCAGATCTCTTTAACAAAAATAACAGTCACCTAAAAAAGACCCAACACTCTCATTTAAGGTACTAGAAGTAATACATATGTATTTCAAAGGATATCTACAGTGGTGAATGCTGGCTGACATCTGTACGGTTTGATCTGAATTGCCTTCCTCATTTGTCAGCTGGGTAGACTTGAAAGCCCTCCTTTAATAAAAATGTAATACCTCTGGATCAAAAAAGCTGAAATATAAAGTGACTAAAGAAACTTTCATAGCGGTTCATGTATACTGCTATTTTTTATTATGGAGATGCTTTAATTTCCACTGTACCACCTGGTCTGTGTTTTAATATTTCATGCTGTTTTCTTAAGGCAGCTCTTCTGTCTTGCTAAGCAATAGTTCTTATTTGTATTTTAATTATGGCAATCATAGCATTCTTTCCCTGTCTCAGCATACTTGGTGCAGTTCTTAATGTTCAGATCCATGGCTTTGATTTTAGGTATTTCTTAAAAACATATCCAGTCACTTAAGAAGCAGAGTCTGTATTTACTAGATGCAGTGACAAGACTCATAAGTTATTCTGCTGAGATATTTTATATATAAACTCTGCATCCCTACCTGCACTGGACAAAAAAGCCCACTCAGTCTTTTACCACTAAAATAACAGACAGCAGTAGCTTAAAGAGAAAAACCAAAGCCTTCAGATGCACTTACATTTTCCCCACTAAAAATTGTACTAAGACCATGTACAACTGTAATGTCGACCATCACATCACTCTTGGAAAGGCATACCTTCTCTGCCCAACGCTATAGGCAAGAGCCAATTTTGAAAAGAGGTTAATAAAAAACCTGCAGTATCCCCTATAATACCGAGTACAGCACACTGGTACGTGATAACTAATTAACTGGTATTTATATGCATATGCTATAATAAAATGTTTTTGTGCTCTACATACTCATGCACATAACATACCTCCCATGAATACTGATGTGTATAGTGTGTCCATATACATATATATATAGATAGCTGCAGAAGATTTCTCCCTTCTACCAAAAAAGGAGGAGATGTTTACTTGCAATTGATCTAATTTAGCATTAGAAGCCAAATACTACAGATAATTTCATTAACAATATCTGTATGGAAGAGTAGTCACACTGATGACTTTGCCATGACATGACAATATACATCTGCAAAGCAAACAGATACTGTAAACATGCACCATGCTGGGGAGGGGGGGGGAAAGGAAGAGGGGGGGCAGAACTGCTAGCCACTATGATTACTAACTTTGCCCACAGACACTAATACAGAAAAGAAACATGGCACCATCAAACCTGTCAGTACAGGATTTATTTTATTAGAAACCTTAAAAGTGCCTGGAAAATGACATCAGATTAAACATCAATAGGAGAGAGGATGGAATAATCTAGCAAGAGTTTAATCCCTTTACCTAGTGCTTGTGCATGATAGTAACACATTTTATTATTCTAAGCAGCACCTAGACGAAAAGATCCATTGAAGGGCATCATAAAATTGCAGCAGAATAATAAAGTTTGTTTGCCCCCAATAAGAGTTACTGCTGCATTACTGCTAACTAAAAAGAAGATTCTCCCCCGCACACCTACAAATCTTCATCCCTCCCACCCTCATTTGGCCCTTAAAGCATTTAACAGAAAGAGCTATTTTTAGAAAGGGTAAAATCTCAGCGTACCTTCAAATCAAGTGCTTCCGATGTTCAGCAAGATCATTGCCGAGAGAGAACTGCAGTCTGCTGTGTCAAATTACAGCCTCGGAGAGACAGGCGGCAGCGGCGGCAGCAGCATTGGTGTGTTTGCACTGCTAATATTCAGGCTAGAAATGATTCATTAGTTGTCTGCAGGGAGGCAGGGTGAAAAAGAGAGAGCAAGCATCATCGGCCATGCAGCAGCTGCCAGAGCCTATGAAACAGCAGCGCTCGCTCGCACAGACATCCGCGCACACAAAGATGGCTTTCCCTATTTGCCAGTTTCTCTTTCACATAGTGTTAACCCCGACACAGCAGCAGGGAGCACGGACAGGAGCTGACAAGCAGCAAGTGGGATCGCAGCAAGGATGTGTTTCAGCGAGGGGGGGCGGAGGGGGAGGCGGGTGTTGGGAGATTTTATTTTACCTCCAAGTAATGCTATCACAGGATCTTCTCAGTAGGTCATCTGTGGCCTACTGGCACGAACCAATGAACTGTAAATGTGAGCTGCAATTTTTTTTTTCACTCCCAAGCCTGCCCAATGGAAGGCTTAGAAACTCAAATGCAGAAGGGTATTAAAACAGATTACCTGGAGCATCCTAACCATTCTGTCTTTCCTCTTCTCAAGAAAACTATATACAATATATTCACACAAAACTTCTGCCTGTGCAACAACCATCTCCCCAGAAACTAGAGGGAGACACTGTAAGGGGACACAGGGAAAGATTTTAAATAAATCAATCTTTTTAAAATCTAGCTTTAATCTTCCCCTCCTGCCCCCCCTTCTTTTTTTCTTTTTTTCCCCCCAGCAGCTGATGACCTGACTCACAGAATCTGACCGCTTTGGGAGTGCACTCAGCACAGCATAACTGAATTCTCAAGGCTGATGAAGGTTAAATTATCAAGAAAACATATGAAGTTACGTTGAGTAGAACTTCTGTACTTGCCTTTCAGTTTTTAACAGAGAAAGGAAATATTGCACTCTCAAGGCACTATTTTATTGAATTCTGTTGAAGTGTCTGCAGAAGTACGTCTCTCCATTTAATAATGTCTCCTTTCTATCCCCAAAATTAAGCCTCCACGCAACTGAAGCAGGCTATATTAATTTACAGTTCCTTTTCAAATATCAGTCTTCTCCTCACAGTTTTACTAACAGGCACAATAAGGGAGAAGAGGAGAATTTTCAGAAAAGTTTGGCATTAAAAAAGAAGCCAGATTTCCCTCAAAGCCTAATACTTCATGAGGAAGTTGCAATGCATGGAGAGTACTGGGGTCTCCAGGAACTGTCAGCATCACATGCTTCACTGGAAGGTATCAAGAGCCATGGAAGAGGGACTCATCAGATGATCTTTCTCAAGTTTGTCACATCCAGATTTCCAGTCCATGATAAATGCAAACCTTGAACCGTGATGCTTAATAAACAGCTAAGGAATCTTTCCAAAATAGCATTGCCTATATTACTGGACATTCCAGTTCCCAAGCATCAATCTATTTGAGCACCTCATTATGATCTTTACCCCCAAAGCTTCTAGCAGCCCTGAGTACCACCGCTCTGACTTGAAGAGCATTTCTCTTCAGAGGTTTAAAGTATAGAGCAGTGTCTTCAAAGTGATTGCTTTTCAAAAATCTGTCCCTCATTATATGAATGAAACAGCTAAAAATCTGAACCCTGGCTCTGTGATATTGAAAAAAAAAAAATTAGGAAGGTCTACCTTGGCACATTCTAGAAAGAATACAGTTTTCTGAATGGAAAGTCCAACATCTGAAAATAAGGTATCCAAGACCACTCTTCTTTTGTGCAAATCTCAGCCCCAAATTACTTTCCCTGAGATTACTCACACTGTAATGGGAACAACAAAACTCTGGTATTTTTGGAGAGAAAAGCTGTTCCTACTCAGGATCATATGTTCCTTCCCAGATTAGATTATGGCTTTGATCATAAGGCAAGTGCACTCTTCCTTTCATAACCAGTTTATGGCATAAATTGTTTTCATTTTTTAAAAAAAAGTCTAATTTTGGCAAGTTATAATTTTTTTCCCCTCAGTTGAGCTACATGCAAGCTTCAAGTCCAAACATTCCTTCTGACTATGACAATACCAGCACTTGCCATACTGTGCTTCAGCAACAAATAGAGATCTGCAGCATATGACACAAAGTGATACCACCAGATTCCAGGTGACACATTCTAGAAATCTATTTGGAGACTAGGTGAAAGTATTTGTTGCTTTATGTGCACTTGTACAAACAAAACAAAAATTTGCTAAGCCAACTTGACACTTGAAAGAAGTCAGATCACTGTAAAATGGCATTATTAATGCATTACACTGAACCAAACCAACTCTTCCTATTCCTTTTCATAGGTGAATTTAAAATGTATATCTGTACATGGGTGTGTGGGGGTATATATACACATATATGTAAATTATCATAAACTTTCTGGAAATCTTGTTTTAAAAATATGGAAAATTACATGAATACATTGAATTATGTCACTCTGAAAAATACAATTATTTTTTTGAACTATCAGCACAGATTTATTGCTATGAAGATTCTAAAATTATATTTTTATCTCAAGTAAACATTTAGAAAGTTGAGTCATCAAAACTTGACATATTCAACTTGTTATGCCACAGCAGATGAGAACTCACGCTTTACTGGAACTGTAATGTGTTAGGACATTGTTAACATAAAGAGTTTATTATTAATTCAGTAGTTTATGTGGCCAAATATCAGCATCAAGTATGATATATCTTGAGAGTAATTTTTGCCCGTTCAGGGCTGGATGCAGCTGTGCTGATGATGGGCTGCTGGTGACCGGGAATGTGTGTAGAACAGTGCTGCTGAGAGAAGAAAGGGAATTACAGTTCCCTGTGCCAGGTCGAGAAATCCCCCCAGAATAACAATCCCAATATAATGATCCTACCTTCTGATAGACAGTTTTCTTTACAAAAAGAGATAAAACATAAGACATGTTTCCATATAAGATAGGGCTCTATGAAACGCCATTTTAACTGTGCAACCTTTCACAGGCCATAATGAACTTCATTTTCTTTCTGGTCATTTTGAACCACATGAACAATTATTTAAGATACATCCTAAAAGATGAATTTTCCTCTTGATACCCTTAGTATGAAAAATAAATCTTACAGTGCGTTGTTTCAAGAAAACAAGACAAAGTGATGATAAACCCTTCCCTTCCTAATTCCACTTTGTACAGTGAGGTAGACTGAAAAAAATAATAAAGGAGCTCACCTTGCTAGCTGCCAAAACACACGCAGGGCCTCCTGTGGAGGTAAAGGACAGCTGTCTCTGAAGCCACAACAGCTCTTTTTGAGATTGTTTCAGTAACTCCTCCGTGTTGCCTGGCTTCTGCCCCATCAGCCCTTCCTGCATGACAGGAAATTTTCAATTTTTCAAATATATGATGATAGCAACATATGATTTGTCATAGCTGAATTTCTAGCTAAACAAGAACAGCTGCTGTAGCAATGTATCTATATATATGCATGTGACTTTTTGTGCTTAATTTAATAAGCCTCTGCCACCTAAAAAACAAGATGTCTCCTCATAGCATCAGCAGCACAACATCCTACACTTTGAGTAGTCTAATACTTCATGCTTAGTAAAATTCCTCTGGGTATTAATCAATCACCTCTATGAATAAACTGTTTCCGGCGCAACTGTTTACCAGCACTGTTAGATATTAAGAACAGAAACGGATTATTTACCTACCCTCAGACATCCTAGCTGATTTTTGAGTTCTTCACACTCCACTTGCAGCAGTTCTATCTCCAGATCTTTTACACTTTTGGATTGTTTGTTGATATTTTGTAGATTTTGTGCCTTAGCATTGACAAAGCGCATTTTCTGCTTTAGAGGAAGTGTTCTGGTACTTTTTTTTGTGATCACAGCAGCATTATTGGATGACAGTGTCAATGAAGTTGAAGGGCTGCCATCCTGGTAAAGAGAAAATAAATTTTTCGTGTCTGAAAGAGCAGAATTCAAATTATTTCAAAAGTCATACCACAAGTGCATTATTTGAAAATTTTCCTCTTCAGATCTTTCATTCAAACAGTAACTGAGCAAGAGGCAATCTCACTTGATCAATCACCAGTAAAGAGATAGCGATAACACAAATAAATGAAAAGCAGACAATTTCTTTTCATATACCTTTTTTTTCTTCATTCAGTGGATGCCAGCCAGCCACGATCACTCTGACTATATAGGTATCAATGTATTTACCACTTGATGGCAACATAGTGCTGCTGCTCAGCCTCTACTTCTGGTCCTTCACTCAGCATTGTGCCACACAGTTGATGAAGAAGTTGTCCTTACTGATGAACACGTGCCTCACCTGGAAGCTGTGCTCCAGCTACATCCGAGACACTGTATTCCACAAGCCATGTTCGACCACACTGCAAACCCTTCCCTGGGAATCGGCTGTTAACACCGTCAAACTTACTGTATGAGAGTGGGGGAAGAAACTGAAGCGCTCTTCTGAGACTAGGCAGTTCACAGCTCTTTACATGCCAAGGCTTCTTGCTTTACACCCAGTATGCTCATGGGTTGAGAGAAGATGGGGAAATCACCCACCATTCACCAGCACAGGCAAAACAGATTCGACTTGGGGAAAATTAATTTATTGGCAACCAAAACAGGTTTGGGCAATGAGAAACAAAGACAAAAATTAAAACCTTCTCCCCCTGCCTTTCCCAGGCTCCACTTCACACCTTCATTCCCAACAGCTCTACCTTCCCCTTCAAGAAAAATCTGCTCTGGCACGGGCTGCACTGTGGAGATCTGCTCCGCCATGGTCTCTCCAACATGGCGGCCGGGGACTCTCTGCCCCATGTGTGCAGCACCCCCTCTTCCTGCTCCCCCTGCTCGGACCTGGAGGCTCGCAGGGCTGTTTCTCACACTTTTATCCTCGCTCTGTGCAGATTTTCCCCTTTTTAAAAAGCGTTTTCCCAGAGGCACCACCAGCCTGGCCGAGGGGCTCAACCATGCCCTGTGGTGGTGCCTCAGAACCAGCTGGAACCGGCTGTGTCCGGGCGGGGCAGCCCCGGCCTCACCTCACAGAGCCCCTGCAGCCCCCAGGTACAGACACCCATCGTACCTGCATTGAAAATATAGTCCAAAACCACCACCTTACGACCAGGATGACCGCTGCTGAAGTGGCCGGCGTTCCTCACCTCCACTGTCAGAGCAGATCCCCAGTACGGCAGCAGCCTCGCAGGGTGAGGGGGAAAGGGAGCCACAGCTGGGTCCAGTGGGCTGGCTTCAGCTGCCCTTTCATTTTTAAAGCCAAAAAGGCTCTAAATTTTCAACAACAAAACCTCTACTGCCCCAAACTGGAATACCAGCAGATTCTCACAAGTAGATCCTGACACTGACCTCAGATGAGTAAATCGGGTGTTTCTGTCCATGCTCTGAAACCATTAATTTTGTCATGAATGAAAAGAGCTGGAAAAACCGAATCAAACCGTGGTGTGTTACACCTGCTAAATCTGCACACAAATATTTAACAGGCAAGCATCTGCTATTAGGCATTAAACTGTTGAGTAAATGATACAGTAAAAGGTCTGAGAGTTGCCAAATCCTTAAGTGTTTGATATTTTAAAGCCATTTTTAACATGTCTGTATCTACTGAAGGGAGAAGCATTGAAAGCTCTGGAGAGCGAATCCATTAGTGAATAGAAGATGTGAATCGGAGTAATCAGATAAAGGTCCCCATCACGAATGCACCCCCATGTCATTGGAAAAGCATTTTGTAGATAAACAGGGTGCTCTGTCTCAGTCACAAGGGCATCCTCAGGTTGTCCCCACAGCTTCCTTCTTCTATGCCCATCTCAGACTCAGTGCTTTTTGGAAAGGTGTTGATCTCCCTCCTTCACAAGCCTCACATGCAAACTAGTATGCTGGAATCATGACAAAAGGAATGTAACATCAGCATGTGATTTTTTTATTGGGGGGTTACTTCAACTTGACCAATATTTTAAATTGGGTATCTTGCAATGAAAGCAATAAATAACTAATTAGAAGAGCTAAAAAATAACCCATAGTGGTGTAGGCATGCAACCCGTTAACATTCATAGCACTACTCCTACAGCCGCAAAGAGTTAAATAATTGGTGCTGGACCATGAAATCAAAACATACATATCAGGGAAGCAAAAGGGGAGATAAATCTCACAGGTGCTGGGGAGGGTGCAGCCGTTTCACCCCACCTGTAGTCACTTCTGATCAGGGCCAGGTGGCAGTTGTTTCAGCAATTGGTAGTAAAGCCACTGGAAGATTTTAAAGCCTGCAACACTCACCTTGCTCTTCTTAACAGTTATTGAGCTCCTTTTCTGCTTGCTTCTGCCCTCAGATCTGCTGTGTGGAGGCTCTCCCGATGTTTCTTCTGCTTTCTTGTCGCCCTTTTTGGACTGTGGAACAAAATTCATCAAGAGCTCATTAAAATAGATTATAACACACTTAAAATGTCTCAGTGATTCTGTTGGCCTGAAATCAATTTGTTCTTGCATGGTAAAGCCCAAGTTTCAAAATATAGACTTGAAGCTCAAGAGAACTAATGAAACAAATGCGGTGTGACACTCGGTCAGCGGCAGAGGAGGTAACATCTCTGTGGCTGAGCCCCGTCACTAGTCCCGTGTCCGTGCAGGGCTGAGCACAATGTGAACTGTGCTAATGCCACAGTGTGGGGGACTAGATACCACCGCAATTCACATAATAAGTAATATTATTAGGAGTCATTTGTTCCTTGTATGGCATTTTGTCTGTCAATCTCAGGAAGAATCTCATATTAGGTTTATGCGGAAGAGGAGTAACACAGCAGGGATATAAGCAGCACGCAGTTAAATGGTAAATGGCACTGCTTCATCAGATTACTCAGTCAAGAGAGGGCACTTTCTGCTACATCCCTGGAATTAAGTGGGATAAAGAAGTGCACAGAGAGGGACCTTTGTTCCTTCTGCTGTTACTCAATACAGAATGACAGAGTACAGAATAAATATGCTGTATTATTTTAAGTGTGCTAGAGATTTTTGCATCAATTCCTTTTTTAAGTTGCTGAAATCACATGTCAACTTTACAGCATGCTACAATGCAAGACAGTCTTGTCTCCTAGATCTTGAAAACGTAACGTAAAGCATCTAGGGAATTGGTCTCTTACCATATTGATCAGTTCAAGCTAGTTCAGTACTCTTTAGTTTAGGAAGGTTGATCCCTCTTTCCTCTATTCATGGATGTTTAAGGGAAATTTCATAAGCACTGGCAAAGCAGCTGGTTTTTTTTTGTTGTTGTTTTTTTTTTTTTTTTACTTTACATAACATTTAATCTTGGATAACCAAGACCGCTCCCAGAAGGTAAACAAAGTGACTGAGATCTCTGTTTTTCCCAACACCGATACCACTATCCTTTCTCTGCTGATGGTGAGTCAGGCTGTCTCTATCTGGCCAGTGTAACTTGGCATTTTGTACCATTTGAGGTGTAGATTTCATATTTGAGAGAAGTTGAACCTTCCAACACCAAACCAGAAGCTGTTTTCGGAAAAGGAGGTTTAAAGTCTATTCTTTTCTTTAATCAGCCCTCAAAATTATCTAATTGCCCACCAGCAGAAGATGGTAGGAGGAAAAAGCAACAAAACAAAGCAATTAGAAAGCAAAAGTGAATTGGTTCTAATAAAGCTGATAGCTGCTTGGAATTGAAAAGAAACATTTTATGCAGCTGTTCTGCAGTCACTGTCTGAACCTAAGGTGGTCATTAGAACTGCTCGTACTACAAACATCAACCATCTGTCACTGTTTTAGCTCTGATGATTTTCTGTTATAGGCCAGGATGCTTGTGAGGAATCCAGAGTCTTTTCTGAAAAATTAAAACAATGTCCCCTCCCCCACATTCTCTGAATTTCTCCTGTTTTCATCTGATGTTCCACTGGTGGGGGTGCACCACATTTTAGAAGACACTGAAACTGGAGGGGTAGGAGATATACACCACAAATGCAAACATCCTCAAGAGGTAAGAGCACAGGGGGATATATGCAAAGAAACTTACTACATGTGAAATACTCATCCAAAATGTTTTGATGTGAATTAGACATTTAAAAAAAAAATTGTCATTGCTGGACCCTAAATAAGATCATCTATATAAACCCGGCTGGTACAGCAGACAACTAGGAATACTTTAGTTCACCACTGTACCTGAATAGTAAAAGTAGTTTAAAATAGAAATAAAACTGAATGAGCTCTTGCCTGGAAACTGAGCTGGCCCCAGGTGTAGATAAAGTCAGCACAGCTCATTGCAGCTGATGATGGTGAAGGCAGAGAGGAGATTCTGCAAACACTAACAGGAGCAACCCTCACAGCAGCACCACCTGGCACTGATGCCACAGACTGCCACCCCCAGGGAGAACAAAGGTGAAGCCTTGGTCAAAGGGACCTTCTCTTTCCCAGCCTTGCTCACATCTTCTTTTCCCTTTTCTGTTCCTATAGCCTATGTCACCTGCCAAGAGTAGAGGAAGAAACAGCAAAACCATTTTCCTTTCTGAACTCTCATTCCCAAACTAGTGAAGTCTGTGAAACCTCACTGCCTCCTCCTAAAGCTGTCAGCTTTCTCTCAAACTGCAATAAAATCATTCATTTTAATAAGAACATTAAACGTATATTCATTTTTTTCTTTAAATAAACACTATTTTACAGCAATTCCATTAAGTTTTTAATTTTTTTTCTCAAAGTTATGTGTGGCGGCACTACGTATATCAGTATGTATGCACAGAAGTTTAAGGTATAGCAGATGGTAAAGAAACAGTTCCCCTTTCATCACAGAAAACATATTTTAATGACGGGGAAGTCATTGAGGGCACTTATTTATATCTGTGTAGGATAAAAAGAATGCTCAATGGAAAAACAAGAAAAGCATCCTGGCCTACAAGTCTATGAGTCATTCTGCGTAGCACATGCTTGCCTATAACTTAGCAACCAGCCAGCTTAGATGAGAAAAAAGGTAGAGAGCAAATATATAACCTAAAAACAACTTGTATGTGGGTATGTGAATCCAGTTGTATTACAGGGAAACAGAGACTTTGCCTTTATTTTCTTCAAACTCTCTTGGAGTTTAGAGTAATTTCTGTTATTTCTAGGGATTAAAAAAATATATATCAGCTGTAATTAAAAATACATTTGAACACTTGCTGAATGTTATCATCCCGTGATTTTATGTTTTCTTTCTAAGGCTGATTTATTCCATGGTTTTATTTGCCTCATAGTAGAAGGAAAATCAGACCCAAAAATACACTAGGGGAAACTGTATAAATGGGAACTCTGACAAAAGCCTTATAAATAGCTTCAAAGTCAAGTGTGCACAAGTGTGCCCAGCTGTCATGATTTGGGCTTGAGCAGAACATCAGAGCTGTTCTCCCAGCTCGTCCTGGCAGACAGAGTGGGTGACTCCGGGGTGGATCAAGTCTTCAGGCGCAGGGCAAGATTACTGTAACCTAAAATTAGCCTCCTAAAGTCATACATAGGCTGTCAACTATCCAACTTCATTTCAGAAATGCTGATCACTCAATATTCTGCTAAGCACTTTGAAAGCCTTTTGTGGAAACTCATTATTGTTCTTATAATGGTTCTGAATGTAATCTTAGGTTAACTTTTTTTTTAAATCTTGCCATCAGTAACTATTGAGGAACAGTAAATACGTGGTGAGAAACAGCTTTATATTGTAGGAGTAGACTAAATGTACTCTTCTACACATGCAAATTAATTTATTTAAAAATAAATGTGCCACTCGGTAGGCAGCTTAGGAGGCAGAGGATTTTTTTATGTGGGGAACATGAAAAGGGGCTACAATTATTTTAACAATCAATGCCTAAAAATGTGTGCATCAGGGCCAATAACATCAGTTCACCACAAATGGTGATATCACATGTGGCTGATACAGTTGAAGACAGACCAGTCAAGCACTTTGCATAATCCATTATTTTGATACCTTGTGGCAAACACAGGGGAGAGAGAGGCACGTACTAAACTAGAATTCTTAATGTGAATTATTTGTTGTGGGGATAAAAATATTTCCTCAACAGAAGTGCAAGAAACAGGGGCAGACTGAAAGAGCAGCCATGGTCTTCTGAGACGATGGTTTTCAAAAAACTGGATCTACAGCTCACTTCAGATGTACCAGGGCAGCAAGATTTACCTGCTATCGAAAGCTTCACATGCTCTAGAACAACTCTCTGATAGAACTGGCATCATGGTTACAGCCACCGTAACCAAAATACCCCACCTTTGTAGGCAAAGCAGGTATGGAAGTGTTATGGCCTTATAGCTCCCAAAGAAGCTGCATTCTGGTTGTGCTTATTGTCCACATACTTTCTGCTTAAAAAATATCTCCACTTTCTAAGCTGTCTACCAAACAGTAGGATTTTTGGTTTTTAATTAATTATTTTGCGTACTAGAGACATATCCCACACTATAACGCTTTTCGTTAACAAAGCTTTACAGAGTTCCTCTATATGGCAGAACCTTAAGAAATGCTTATTTTAAATATTTGCTTATAACCCCACCCCTCCAAAAAATAAAAATTTAAAAAAAAAACCAAACCCAAACAACACCCAGGCAAGTTTTCAAACAAATACAAATTCTGGCATGTTCAGAATTAGAAATGGTTACTCACCACTTTGTCTTCCTCTTGTTCTTTAGTCAAGGGCTTATCCCTGATTGAAAGGGATTGATTTGCCTTGGGGGAATCCAGTACAGAAGAACCATGATCCAGAATGTGACTAACAGCCGCCTTCTGTAACAGAGAGGAACGGGGGGGCTTGAGAGTATTTAAACTCTCTAGAGAGACACCTAAGTTGGCTTACAGGACTTCTGACTTCTAATAAAGTCAGGCAGCACCATTTCACTAGTTACAGCTTCGAGGTAACAGCCATACTACTTGGACATTGCTTCTTTCCTTTCTAGATGCCTTTGTTTCCTCCTTCCCTTTGCAAACATTCATCTTGCATCTTTAATTCAAGCTTTGGAGATGCTGGCTGGGTATCCTGATGTGCCTGTAAAGAAACCTGCCTTTCCCTTTCTCCTCCCAGGCCTTTTCAAAAGGCAGCAGGAGTCACAGGAGAAATAAACATGGCTCCAAGTTTCCCTTTTCTTCTAAGGAGTTTTATTGCAGATGAGCAGTCAAGGTGCTTTTGAACATCGGAAGCTAGTCCTTTTAGTCAGACAGCCTCCCGAATGTTTGGTAGATATTGAGAGACAATAGGTCAAGCTCCTTAAAAGCACCAGCACTGTGCCTTTCCTTCTGGAGAGCAAGTAGCTTCCACTCAGCACTCAGAGATTCTCCACCCCACGGGAAGAGTGAAGTGTGTTATATCCAGTAATAACATACTGGTCTTACTTTGCTATTTATAACAGCTGAGTGTAGTGTCCACACAGCAAGGCAGCGTGTGCCAGCTGGACCCATAGTCACAGACAGAGTGAATCTTACCGTTTCAGGAGTGTTTTACAAAGGGAGTAATTTTCTTCCCCTCCAGAATTGGGACAGAGGTAAATAACATTTTCTTAGGCCAGGAAACTAAAAGAACCACATTAGGCGAAACAAAATGCTGTGCATTGACACCTAGCAACATATTCTGGGGTTTTCTTTAATCATATTTTAAAACTAAAGACAAATTCCTACGGAAGACATATACTTGATATTAAAAACAGTTTCAGAATGGGGTGGTCTGATGGCTGCAAGGTCTTACCCTCAAGAGGAGATGGTGCTTTCCACCTACCTTTCTGGTTTGTTCTGAGCTGCAGGCACAGTGACCCAATTTGAGATGAAAAAGATTTCAGGAGAAATCTCTGTACAGACAGAGCATCATGTGTCTCCTCAATTAAGAGAGAGCTCAAGAGTCAAAAGAGTACAATATGCAACTCCCAATCAGTTCAGATGCATTATGTGCTGAGAAGGGAGTACCAAGCTTTCACAGCAGTGAACTCAGACTGATTAGTTTCAACAGCATTTTGCAAAAGGCTGCTTAAAAATCCATCAAAAAGCAATTGAAAGGAAAGTATATCTGCAAACAACTCAGTGTTCTTTTATTGTGAAAACATATCAAAAAGTAAAATGGAAAGTGCATGGGAAAACTGAAAGTTGAAAAAGAAGACAGACGCAAGGTCTCTTTCCTGGGGGGGGAAAAAAAAAAGTCTCTAAATTCCAGCAATTCAGTACAGAATCAATGATTCAGCTCCAAAAGAAAAATCACTTCCCTTATCTAAAATCACAGGTCAGGCACCATGCCACCGAGCCACGTATGTCCGGTTATGACTCTTACATTTAAGGAGAAGTTCTTCTTGCAACATTCGTACAGGGGAATTCAATCCAAGCTTCCTGCCTCAGTTGCAGAGAGAAAGCAACCAGAAGCATGACTGCTCCTACAGAACACCACAGAGAGCATTCTGTCAAATGTATTCTGGGCTGTCCAGCTGGGACTGAAAAGCTGGTGTCTACAGGATACAGGATAAAGATTCATGCTGAAGATGCATGTTTGCTAGTGCGGGTATTGCTTGTGTACTGATGGTGTGAATACCCTCACTGGCATTCGGCTGCAGCCTGGACTTGGATGATGCACTTCAGAAGGGCAAAAGATATGCTTTCTGGGGTGAACAGCAGGAAAATATTTGGAGAGAACTGGCAGATTTAAATTAGAATTGTGCTTACTGGCACAATAGATTAATGCCCAAATTATTAACCTCAGGAATCACAGGCTCAAGTCAACTTCACATTTGGGCCTGAACCAAGTACCTCCGAAGCTAAAGGGAGTGTTGCTGTGAGTTTCAATGAGAGGCTGGAGGAGTCCCTGCTTCAGCAGACAAAGAGTCCAGCAGAGATGCTAGATTGAAGCAGCTCATTTGTACATGTACAGATATTTCAGAAGCTCACTTAGCTCTTTTTTCATTTGTGACTACTTGTAGTCTTCCCCACTATTTAAATGCATTATTTTTTAAATTTTGTTTCACAGTAACCATGTGAAACCCAAGACTATACTGCTTGATATGCCTTTTGAACTTCTGAATTCTACCATATTCTAGAATGGTTCTGGGTTATATATTTTAAATATACTCCAGTAAAATTAAAATATACTCTTCCTCATTGCTGTCTGATTGCCTCAAAGGAACAGAAGGTAGGTAGGAGATCAGCCGCCCCTTGCAGCATCTCTTGAAGTCAGTGGAAAGATTCTTGTAGGAGTTGATTTGATTCTGAATAAATGGCCAACCATATTGGAACAGACACTCCAAGCCCTCGGACCCTCTCTGAGATGAAGGTTTATCTTATCTATTTCTAGTCATCAGGCACTACATCATCGGCCATTGTAACCTGGAGCAGCACCACTGCAGCCAGTGACGCAGTGCTTCCTTGGTGTACCAAATGAAGATCTAGCCTGTGACAGAAGATGTATCTATTCAGGGACTGTATCCTATTTAGGAACTACTAATGATGTGCTTAAGCAGAATTGTCTATTTTAGCAGGATGCTCACAGATGCGTGTGAAAATATTGGTGAAATTTTTATTGGCTACTAAGATGCTAATGATGCTCTGAATTTCTTAGACACAAATGAGTAAGGCTCTTTTAAAAAAAAAAAACCTTACGTTTGAAACAAAATTATGACTCCCAAAATGAAAATAAACTGTGAGTCAAACTTCACCTCCAATAAGATAAACGCTAACAGAAACATTACTAGACTAATGCGTATATGTTAATACTACAGTAGTGCTCCTATAAAGCCATAACAGCCTTTAATAGGCTCAGCTTTTTTTAAAATTTATTCTGTTCTGCATCACATTGAAGAAGCCTGAACCTAAAAGCCTCCTACTCCAGCTGAAGTCAGCAGGTGATTCTCGTGTGACAAATGGTCTCCAGAATGAGGGCCCATGTCTGGGCATTACAGAGAGCTGGGACATTTTTCTAAACAAAAATACACAAAGTGAATATAGAGGAATTTGTACAGCAACACCCTGAATTATTGAAAGGCTAGCTATGCAGAACAAACATAATTAAAGGGTCTCATTATCTTCTAAATAATCATTGTAAATAATGCTTTAGATAATTACTTCATTTGTTCTCAAAACACTGGCTTTTATTCTCCTCTGAGATTCCATCCACTAACTCCACTCTGAATAAATTGCCAAAAGGGAAAATCAAAAGCAGAGCAAACATGTGAGCTGGAAATGCAATGTGTGCTTCTCATAGGAACGGATTTAAAAGCTGTTTGTTTTTTTAAATGTAGATTTTTTTTTTCCTTCAGATGGCTTTCTGGTGCAGTCAGATTCATTTGCTAGCAGATACATTTATCCATTTAAAGATGGTTAACAGCAGTGTGGATAGAACCAAGAATAGTCTATATCACGGATGACTGTTCTTCTTCACTAAACATATATATTGCCATTTTCTGTCACTACAAATACCATGAGGTAGATTCAATAATAGAAGATGCTTTCCTCTAAATGCAACAGCCTAAACAAAAGGAAAGCAGAAGACCAAGAGAAGAAATGTGCAGAAAATCCAAGATCTGCCGTTAGATGGCTCAATAGCTAAGGAAGGCTGCAGCTGGAAAAGTGAGTTTCTTTTTTTTCACCAGCATTCCATGAGTACTGCCAGTAATTAAAGCAACAGCATGAAAAAGTGGCAAATATTTTCCTGGTCAGGTCCCAGGTCAATCTATAGCACTGCAGAAAGCTGATACTTAAAAAGTAATATTATTTTAAAAGGACTTTACAGAAAGTGCATTAAAGAAATTAAGTAGCAAGAGGAAAATAGTAAGTCTGCAGAGCAAGTTGGCAATCATCTTTAGACAGAAAAAGCACAGCAGGCAAAACAGCAACATCTGAAACTGAGAAAAGAGAACTAACTTTCACAAAGATGATAACTGAAATTTTGAAAAGGAAGATCAATAGCAACCACAAAGCCTACAGAGAATTAAGACGTGTTGCAGAGATGCATACTTTTTTTTTTTTTTTTTTTCTTCAGTCAACTCGTGCTGGTGTTAGAAAAAAGAAGCAAGTTTTAGGGCACTTAAGTTCCTCTGCAAAGAGACAGGCTGGAGATATTGAAGTTATTTAAGTTAAATGGACATTACATAGCCATCGTCTGAGGCTAGAAAGCTAACACGAGGTAAATCTGCATGACTAGATCTGTGCCCCAGTACAATGCTGTGGTGTATAAAGACTGAAATAATAAGCATTCAATAGACTGCATTATTGCAAAAATCAGAAGGCTATCCTAAAGATGTTCCTAGGCATAAATCAATCACCGCCTAGAAAAAAATGCATCCCAGATATTGGTTTCCAAACTCTGCAGTAATTGGTATGTTTTTTAATTAGAAAAAAAAAAAGAAAGAAAAAATGAATAGCATAGGGGAGAGTGAGCTTACTTCTTCAGTCTTTCAATCACTGTCACAAGCCAAGTACTACTAGTTAGCCTACAGAGGAAAAAAAAAAAAAAACAAAAAGGCAAATCCAATGAAGCATTCTTCTACACTAACCACTTTTTCTGCCATGTCAGCATTCACAAGCAGTTCCACACATATTCCAGATTGAAGAATAACCCTGCAAGAGTCCCTCACCACGGGAGGCTGGCAAACATTGACTGGCTTTCCTGCAATTCCCATTTGTTTTCCTCTCCCGCTTTATTACACTATCGACCACCTAATAAGAGCCCACGGTACTTCTGTAGTGAATGCATGAGACATCAATGCTGTCTTAATAGTCGTCATTAAACCATGTTCTAATGATTACAGTTTAAAGCTAAACGTATAATGTTCTCTCAGTTAGAACAAGGGGCTTCGACTCCTAACTCCCCACTGGCTTCCCTTGTTTGGGAAGTAAAACTACAAACAAAGCTGTCTACCTGCAGCTGCCTCTGCTCCACAGCTTGAAGTGTAATACATCGGGACATCCAGCCTCTTTTTCCAGCCCTTGTATTTAGCTAATCACAAAAATTGGATGCTTCAGTCTGAAAGCTTGAGCTTCACCTAGATGTACAGCAACAATACACTAAATTTCTAAGGAAGTCAGAGAACCACTCTAATAAGGATACATGTACAACAAGTGCCTGTGCCGCTGCCTGGGACACTTTAGAAGAGGTAGACAGATAAGATGCACAGTTGGCATCAACTCAAGCATGCCTGCTGTAGTACCCAAGTTTCAGGAGTACCATACTCCGAACTACTCCCCTACTTGTCCAAAGTTTATCCTTCAACATAAAGCTCTCTGATAAGTCAGGGCAATGAGGCAAGAGATCTGCTTCTGTCAAGGCAGATGTTAGGAACAAGATTTTTTTTTTTTTTTTTTGGAGCTTTGAGTTGATTTATCAGAGGGAACTGTAGCTTAATTGCTCACACTAAATACAGGCCAGGTATCAGATCTTTTCCCTAGACTCAGGTCCATATTGCTAGCTGTGCTCAAATCAGGAATCCCAGGGGATGGCCTGGAAGAAAATAATTGGAATTAATTGTGTTTTCAGAGAGCATTTTTATCCAGGTTGAAATTTACAGCATAAATACACAAGGTTGTGAGGGAGCTCTGAACGAAATGGTTTTGTCTACCCCATTGCCAGCATTCAAAGGATTTGCTTTCCACTTTCCCCATGTAAAACCTAGCAATAAATTAAAAGCAAAATGTGAAACGATAACACCTTTCATGACCGGTAGCCCGCTGTTCTGGAACAGTGACAGAACACAAGCCAACCTGCCAAGTCAGTCGATGCTGTAGCCAACACACACCATTGACATTGTGGCCAAATTCCTGGAGGTGTGTGTGAAGGGTACGACTGGAAAACCCTCGCGAAAAGCCCCACAGAGAGCACACCTCCTGCGTGATCTCAGACAAGCCAGTGAGTTCCACAAACTGCGACTTGATCTTCCAACTCTATGCACGAGCAGAACAGCTCTGGAACAGCTCTGATGAGAGTGCGATTCTGTGGTGACCTACAAATGGCAGCAAGTAAAGCCCTGAACAGGCTTTCAAATAGTTGCAATTCCTTCACTTGTACTCAGCAGTATCTGAGTTCACAAGGTGTATTTCAGGTAGGATGAAACTACTCACAACAAAGAAACCAGGGTCTGGTTATGTTTGTTGTGAAATATCCCAGCCAGTTACCCCCTGCCCCTTGTCTAAAGCTCATATATTATGTTAACATACATTTAGTCTAGAGTATGCCTTTCAAAATAAATATTTATATCCTTCAGTTAACAGAAATCTGTTCCACAAGCAGGCCAACAAAAAATTTTGTCCTCGAGGCAAGATTCTCTTCTTACTAATTTTTAGACTAGCAAAATGCTGTTTTGTTCGATGGACTTCCTACAGAAAAACAATTTTATTAAGCCACAGAATATTAAAAGATACTGTTCTCCTATAGTCATGACAGAAGTTTGGCTTTAAAAAAAATAAATTCATGCTTATATTTAAAAGATTTCAGTTAATCAAAATCCAAGGTGTTTCATTCTGTGATGTAGAACAACACGAAAATCTGGTCTGATCTCACCAGTGCCACTGCTTGAGCAGGAGGCTGCACTAGCTGACCTGCAGAGATCACTTCCACCTGGGTAATTCTCTGATTCTATGATATATACATGCTCACCAGAGGCTTGTGTCACAATTCAGGAAAGGAGGAAGCTTAAAAAAAGAATACAGATTTTTTTTTTTTTTGTGCAACAAGCTGTCAATATCATTATTCACACACTAATTCTTGTCTGCCTGTATGCCTCCTCATCTACAAGCCTCCACATCTCCCTTCAGAAATTTTAGATATAAATTCCCTTAACAGACTTACCCAGTGTTAGAAACATTGATGTAAATTATCTAATAGCAGACTCAAAAAAGTAAAACCCCCTTAATCACAGAAAGTTAACAGTTCTGTGCAATAAATAACTTAAATACTAAATAACCTTGTCAAAGACGTCTTGACACCGCCTCTCCATTTTCTGTAAGATTACATAAAAGGACTGTGAAGTGAGCTGTTACATAAACCGCACCTCTGCAGAGTCCATATTCATTCTGACATTCGCTAAACTGCATCGTTGCACTGTGTTAGTTTAACGTTGTCCAGCTCAATTTACTTTCAACTGACAGTAGCTGGCACGGGCTGACCCAGTCTCACGTTCTAAGTATGGATGTAGGAAATACTATTTTGTATGCAAAATAATCCTTGCTTTCTTCCCAGCCCCGCTCTGCTATATATCCTTAGCTACTTGTATCATAACTTAGCCATTTTTTAAGAACTATTTATTCTTAAAGATCAAAATCCTTGTTTCCCCCATTTGCACTGAAATGGATTCAAACGCAGCCACTAAAAGCAATCGTTCTTTACAATCCATCAACACAATTATTTTGTCATTACTTACCATTTCTATATATTGCCCTTTGTAAAAACCTTTATTCCAGAAGTACTTTTGTTCTTCAGAATCTAATTACAAGTGCTTATAAAATGCTCTTTTTATTCCAAAACGCTCATTTGTAAGTGCTTTACTACTGGCAGGAGGACCCGGCGTGTTTGACAGAGGCAGCTACGAGAGGCTGCAAACGGCAGCGCACAGCCAGCAGCCGGCTACTGTACGGGGGGAAGGACTGAGCAGACCCACAGGTGCAACGGCTGCCCCACTGACAGCAGTGTGAGGAAGGCTGCCATGGTTATTTTCAGAAGCTGCATACAAGCCACATGAACACATCAAGTCAAATTTAACATTGGGTAACCCAAGTCTTTATACTCCTGTTCACCCCGCATGCCCCCAACAAAAAACAAAAAACCAAAACCCCACATCCAGTGTTCTCTCAAAACTACATTAAGCAAAACTGTCCGAATGGGTGTGGTTTTTTTAAATCTAATTTTTATACAGAAAAACATCCTTCCTCACAGGCAGCAGTCCCCTCATTTCACTTTGTCTTCTCAATTTTATTTACCAGGCTTGTAGTCACCAAATTCACATAGTGCTACACTAAATCCTCCATTGCCTAGAAATGTTCGTTCTCTGTTTTACACTCCAGGGAAAAGAGAAGCAGAATACAGATTAATTTTAGAAACAGCTTTAGTTCATTCTGCTGAATTAATTTATGTTCAGATTTAGTGCTTTTTCCACAGGTGGTATGGCACCACTGTGAGAAGCAGCAGAGATACCTGCGCTTATAAATCATCTGAGCATTTTGGTTATACAGATCTTTCTAAGAACAGCCCTTCAACATTTTCCCTATTTCCTTATTTTACTTTCTTGGTTTGCCTTTATGGACAAGTTTGTCCTATTAATTGCCAAGGTCAACGTTCCCACTCTTATCCAATTTTACCAATACCACAGAGAAATACTGAACTAAGCTAAACTGTTCAATTATCTTACAGTTAGTCACAAGTTGGCCAGTTTCCAAGTGCTTCAGTATTAGCTCTGCTTGTATATCCTCACTGGTGTTAGTCTGTTACAAAAGTTATAATGACAATTTATTTCTGTATGAAGATAGCACTGACTTAAATGAAAGCAAATGAAACCTTGGGCATTCTTACCTCCAAATCTGGTAAGAGTTTTGCAGCAGAAAGGAGCGAGGTTACCAGGAGAAGACAGGCACCGCATCGCCCCTGGGTAACCACCACTCAGTGCTGTGCCAGCAAAAAGCTGTCAGTGGCAATCTAAATGAGGGTTAAACATCAGCACCGGGGAAATGACTCCAGTTAGCACCCATACATCAGAACCCTGCATCTATTCCAGAATTTCCAGTTCTGAGGTAGGCAGGGAAGAAGAAATTATTTTAATTCTCCACAGTGAAAGATGCACATTTATAAGGAATTTTTGAGAAAACATGAATAGCTTTATTCAAATAAATAATTCCCATAGTTATCAAGTTTAATATTAAAGCAAAATTCCATGGGCATAGTTTAAATCAATAAATCCCATTAATGTCTTCATAATTACCTCTAAACCTACTCTGATGATCTCTACACCTTTTTTGGTAAAGTTTCAGGAAATACACTACATTTACTCTAAGACCTAGGTACTGGGTGTTTGACATACATCATTGCAAAAACATACCAGCCTTATTCAAACACTTACTGGAAATATTCACAAAGGTCACAATAACATCATGAATATAAAAATAGCCACAAGATACTTGCTTAGATAAATTTATTAGTGCATAGGTTAGAGATTTACTCCCCTCCAATATTAACAGAACAAAGAGGTTCATGTGAAAAACAAATTTTGTTTTAAAACAAAGTCATTGAGGCAGCTGTATAACAGAAATAAAAAGTATGGAGTGGCTTATTCAAATTTCTGTCTTGATGGGAAAATTATGGCATTATAAATAAAAAAATTCAACATGAGAAGATTTTGGGGGTCATTTTAGGTAACCAGCTGTTAAACAGCAGAACTTATTTTTTCCCCCAATCTAATTTGTGTATCTGCATAAATAATATTTACTGATAAAAATCTAGAAAACTACAGAATAAAAATATATTTCACCTACAATGAGTACTAAGGCAACCAATCTTTCCTTACTTTGCATGTGTAAACTTCCTCACAAACATTGGTGAGTGTTCTTGACTTAGAGGTAAAGAAATTTGTTCGTTAACGAAGCCAAAATTTTTCAAGCGACTTCTTTATGGCTGACTTGCAAAAAGACCAATAATAGTATTTTTTTTTTTTAAATATGTTTGACATTGGAATAGCCCTAGCACATTCACAGTATATTTGGACAGCAAAGCAGGAATATTCATACATACAATATAAATTGTAAACTTTGCTGAACTTCATTAAGTCAGACTGAATTACAGTTTACTGAGTAACTCTGATCTCAGACACTTTCAACAAAACATAAGTTGAATGATTCTAACCTTTCAGGACCAAGTTATTGCAGTTAACACTATAATTGAATATTTGGAAACATTGACAAGTGTAGTTTTAGACTGAGTTTAAGAAGGCACACGCTACATTTTCCTCTAATTCTCTTACAGTGTAAATATATCTACATATCTACATGGATATCCTTAAACAATGACAAGTCAGAAATGCAAGTTACAAATATTTTATACACAAAGTAAAAAAAAAAAATAACCTGTAACATTAAATGCAGTTATTTGGTTACATTTTAAGTCTCTCAAGCTAGCATTACAACAGGTATGTATATACTAAACCACTTCATATATGTTATGTAACACAAATTCCATAACAAATCAGTGTCTTAGTTTGTATTATGTTTCAGACTCTAAGGGAGTTTATCCCTCTGTGCTGTATTCACATGTCAACATTAGCAAGCTTCTGAATAAGGAATCTTGACTGGGCTTTCTCTATAGAATAAAGAGCGTGATTTTTGTCATTCACATGAACAATAAGACCAAACAGATCCATCAGTTTCCTTTGCACAGGGATTATTTGTAAAATTATCTGCTCAAGCTCAAATTCAGTGTACTTCATTACTGCATTCTTTCACTGGAAATTTTGCAACTGGTTTTTTTATTATAAAGGCAAGGAAAAACGTAAAGCAATTAACCTTAGTCACTTTGAAAGAAAAAAGATAAAAAACCTGGAAAGTGTAAAAAAGCTTTTTTTTTTAAGTCTTCTTAACTGTAATGCAATATGCAGTTAACTAAGTCTTCAGCATAAAATATTTTAGCACTTGTTGGAGAAAAAAATTTTAAGCATAAAGCTTAGACAGGTTAAGGTGACTAAATAATACACTTAAAGACAAGGCTACGTCTCATAAAAATGTTCACAAGAGTGCTAACAAAAAGCAGCACCGGTAAAGTACTAAAATTCGTGATTAGAATTATATTAGCAATAAGAAAAAAAGCCAAACAGTCAAAACTCAATAGTCTCTCAACTCCCTATTTAAACTGTTTGTAACACTGAGACATTAAAAAAATCTTAAGTTACTTAGTTCAAAACAATTAAGAGCAAGTTTCAGTCTTAAAAATGTTTAGTTTATGATGAAAATCCATACATATCCTAATACATTCTGATCTTTATGAGTAAACATTAAGAGTGATGTTGTTTTCATTTTTAACCATTAGTGATAGGTCATCCCCCTGGAACAGTAGAAAGCATCATTTATTAAAAAAGGTTTGGTTTTACTGAAGATGTATTTTGGAGTTTCTGAAGGTTTGTGACTCTTGGAATGTGCTTGCTATGATAGTGTTGTTGCTAGGATAATTGCAAGTATCAGAAGCAATACACTTACACATATAATTATGAACATCAATTTCTGCAAAAAAAAAAAAAAGAGAGAAAAGTTAAGACTGAAATACCTTGTCAGATACAGAACTGCTTAAATACATGCAGAGCCACAGAAAATTAATACTGATACCTAAATCTGAGTGTTTGGATTTTCTTTCTAAAGAATACTTACTGCTATGATTTCCTATTGTCAGTCCTTCTTTTCTAACAATACCTGTAACCACAGTTACAAGGTAGAGCTACCTGCGTAACATTTCTGTATTTTGCTTCACAGAATAATCATGACTCCTACCCAACTTCTGTAAATATCATTACATACAGAAACAGATGCAACAGTGAACATTTACTTATCAAGGTCAGGTCTAAGAACAGTAACATTGCCTACTGCCACCCTCCTTGGATAAATATTTGTAGCCTGCTGAAACCTTTACAACTGCATACTTAGTGGAACTCAATAAAATGTCAATAAAAAAACACAGTGTAGGTAGTAGCTCAGAAGAGCTGCAAGGGGAGGAAAAAAAATTGTTTTCTATGTAAATACATCAAAGTCTGACATTAGGCCAGGTATTTCTGACTATAAGTAATGATACAGTAAATCTTGTTATGTGCCCAAAGCTGAGAAGAAACATCAACATGAAAAAGTTTGATATTAAAAGAGTGTTAGTACAGAAAACAGAATTCCTGATGAGCTGTCTGAAATGACATCCCACTCATATATATAGTTTGAAGATACTACATATAAGTGTTGAGTTTCTATTGGACTCACAGGAGTTAACTGCTATTTACTACTCAGCCTGACTAGGTGTTATCTTGACAAGAAATGGTAATTAGTACAGCAAAAACCTGAAGATTAAAAGAATTCTCAAATTTATGTCCCAAAATTCCAGTTGGAATCTTTGCAGACTTCCTTTTACAAATACATGGTTACTTTACAATGTTTCATTTAGTCTATTGTTAACAAGCACCTTGGAAGTAAGACATTTGAGGATGTTCTGCAAGGTATAATAGCCAACTTCATGGTTGCAGACATGTACTTTTATGAATGCCCTACTTAAAAAAAAAAATACAACATTTGGTAAAGTTCCAAGTGTAACTAGTATTCCACGTTTTAGTGCAGATTGTTTGCTGATGTGAACTCTTGGTATAAGAAAAAAATTTAAAGGACTGTGAGACAATAATTGGATTTTTTGTCTCATTTCCTTCTGAGTTCTGCAGTGACTGCATTCTGTAAATTTAGCAGCTTACCACGAGATGTCAGTTTTCAATGTTCACATGCACAGCACTTCTGGAGTATGCAGAGACAGAGAAGATCCACCAATGCCTCTCAAGCCTACCCCCCAGTCCTAACTGGACACATATTAAGGGTTAGTAGAACAATACAAGTTACCAGAGCAAAAGAGGAGCACAATTAGTTGATTAGTTACTTACTGCCACACTGGCAGGAAGCCATGCATGCTGAGGTTATCCAAGCATCACCGAGAAGCAAAAGACAAACCAACAGCTAGACCAATTATGGCAATCAACACCAATGACACCACGATAATTATCCACATTTTCTGTCAAAAAAAAAGGTATTATTATTTTAATATTAAGCATATTAAGACTTGCATTTTCTCAATTTTTTAAATAGTTTTTAATTCACACTAATTTTTATTACGGCCTGCAGTATTCTCAAATTGAGATAAATTTATCTGTATACTCTTGCGTGCAATAAACATTTTTAAACAGTGTTTACAGGTAAACTAGTGCATTAATACCTATATAGTTAAAGATGAGAAAACCATCATTTACAAATACACTAAGTGGGCTCTTTGGAGACTTATTAGACAATTTTTAAAAAAAATGTAACAGGCATGTTATCTATATATAAATATCTATCTACATAAAGAAATATTATTCCCTCAAATCCAAATCACCATAAAAAGCCTCACAAAACTGCAGCGTCTCAAAAGGAGAAATTATAATGTCAGAGGAACACTTCATTCACTCTGCAATCATACAGTTACAAAAATGTAAGTATAGGTTACTTAGCAGTTTGATTTCAGAATACATTATTGGGCTTTGATGGGAAGAAAGGTATTGAAACACAAAACAGGCTTCCATGGCAATGGAAAATGCCTGAACATGACTTTGAACTCAGTTCTTCCACAAAATTGAGTGTGGTAGTTTAACGTCATATCCTTTCCAGAGGAAAGATTCCCCTCATCTAGCAATTTTACAGGACTACAAAAGTAGTCCTCTGTAAAAATAATCATTACGAATGGAATTCTAAAAAAGTAAGCCAACGAGTAATTTTATTTTTCCTGTCAAAATGATGATTTTATAGCTGTAAATCCAGGTAAGTTTACCAGTGATAAAGTTCCAAAAACCTTTAAGCTTATTTAGAGTCTGAATAATTTAAGGCATCATGGTAGTTGACAAGAAAAACGTGTGAATTTCCCTAAAACGTGGGGTTTTTATACTCTGTAATGACAGCTCTTTATGTGGAAAATTATGAACATAGCACTAACTGTGCATGAATTGTTTATCTCTTTTTGTAGTACAAGAAATTTGTCTTAATATCAATTTTTAATATTGACTATAATAAATTAATTCACATTCAAAATGTTTCAATTTCTTCTGGATTATGGGAGGGGTTTTTTTTGTTTGTTGCTCTGTCATGCACTACTTTATAACAATGTTTTCTAATCTAATTTTAAATATCACAACTACAAAAAAAGTAAAATGCATATATTAATTCTACCTTGAAGGACTGAATACAACAACAAAAAAAATCAACTGAAATTGAAGGTTGTTTCATACTGTGCTACATTAATGTACTGACTAGCATAATTACAGAAAGATAGCATACCCTTCGTGCTTTACTTTGATATTTAACTGCCTTTTTTGTCTCTTCTTTTGCATGTTCCACATAATCTGACGCATTCATCACGTTCTTTTCTATGTTGTTGATCATTTCACCCTTAAAATTAAATTTTAAAGAAAATATTTTATTTGGAATCCATGCATCCTTGTTCAATGAACCTAAGAGAAGAAAGGCTATAGAACTTCAACAATTATTTTCAACAATGTACATATTAGTGGCTGACATTTTTTGATGTGCAACGGAAAAAAAGGGAATGAAAAGCAAGGGGTCAAAGTTCTAACCAAACAAGGAACATTCATGGGCAGGGCAGGCATATTTCTCCCTTTTGCAGGGACAAATACTGAACACTTTAAAACACACCTTTGAATGTGAGGTATGTTTTAACAGCCAAAACTAAAACTGACATACTAAGGAGATCAGAAATCCCTGAGGTGTCTGAAGTGGGAAAGGATATTGACTATTTTGACACAAGGTTCAACAGTTATCTAAGAAAACACATACATGTAATAGCAACTTCAAACGTTCCTCAGAAATGAAGGTGCAGAATGTCGATACATAACAAACTCAGATTAATTATGACAAATGAAATTCAGTAATGAAATGGAGGATTGGCGAAAAATTACAGTAAGTCTATTACCTGTGTTTCTGTCCATCAGAAGAAATAATCAGCAGCAGTAAACAGCAAAGTATTAAAGAATGATGCACAAGTAACTTTTGTTCATTTCTAATTCAAAAGAAAACTGCTACCGATTTGCCTTGTCTATATACTTAATATCAAAGCAACAAAGGACTTCTAGAAAAAATGCAATTAAAAAAAATAGTCCTTTTCAGGAAAGTTTCTCTCCTGAACATTATTCTTTTCACCTTCCTGCATAAGTCAAAGAATTTTAAGAACAGAAGTTAAAAATATGTTTGTTACATAATTTGTAAAGACTACAAATAGATTGAATTTACATACATGTCAAGACAAAGCTTATGAACAGAAGAGATGACTTGAATGACTTGTCAATCCCTTTACATTCCTGTTAGTTATAACAGTAATCATACCTTTGTATTACGTGCAAGTGGTATATATCCTCACTAATGCACATTTTATTCTATCACAGTACTGCTTTACCATGTCTGTGAGAATCCTAAATTCCCAAGATATTAGCCAACATTCCAGGAGAGAGCTGTTCTTACTTAAGCATGCACAAAATGTTCAAACATATTGCAATATAAGCACGTTGAAGAAAATACTAAGTATACTAACTGAAAAGAAAGTCTATGCTTAGTTATTCATAGCATGTACTAGGAGTACATCTAGATTGGGTGTTTGCTAAAACAAAACAAAAAACCTTCAGTGATTAACTTTCATATATTCTCATCAGAGTCAAAAACCACTAAGTCTGCATTATAAGCAATTGTTTCTGCACATTTCAAAGAGGAAGACTGGGGGGAAAAAAATACCACTTAGGTAAACATGCTTGAATTGGTTCCTTTACCTGAGTCTCAACAAACATTGCCATGTCCATAAACATTTCATGTAGTTCCCGTATGCTAGATTCCAGTTTCATAATATCCTTGTGACGTGACTCAATTTCATTCAGAGCTTGCCTAGTTATTTGAGAGTCTGATATAATCTTTGGGAGAATGAAAAAAAATATGGACATAAGTATGTGCCGACACACTTTTAAATAGCAGAAGCAGCAGAACAGAAGACAGACTAACTGGATCAGAAATACGTACATCAGAAGTGAAAATTGAAGGATTACCGCTCTCTAACATTTCTTCCAGTTCCTCATCAGTGGTGGTCTTTCCAGCTAGGATAAAAAAAACAGTACTTCACATACCATTACTGATCCATGACTGAACATAAATGTTTACCACACCAGAAGGGTGAGAATTCAAATAAAACTCTTCTTTTGAGCATTTTTCAGGATAAAACAATGTAGTGTTTCACCATTACCAAGTGCCATTTTGCACATAAAAAAAGCAGAAAAATACCAAGTAATACCAAGTCAGGAAACAAATGCAGGTTCAAAGCTATGATGAAGAATTCCTGGTTAGTGGAGTTTTCGGTTGGTTGGTTGTGGGGGTTTCTTTTCTGTGGTTTGGTTTGTTGGGTTTTTTTTGTGTCAAATTGAAGAGTTTGATCAGAAACATGTACAATGTACATAAGAACATTAAATGGAATGTTCTTCAGAATGAAGAACCTGAGACACAGTATTTTCAGAACATTCAATATTTACCTACTAAATCATATCACATTGGCACCTAATATACTCACTCTCCACCCCTGTGTGGGCAAAGAAAATCTTTACGTAAATTTGATTTTACCAACACAGGATAACATTCATATTCCACATAGAGAAGATGATTACCCATACTGTACCTTCACTTCTGCTTTTTATGATACATCTAACAATTGATGTAGTTTATTATTGCACATTTAAATAAACTGAATCCTTTTGATCACACTGGTATGAGAAATGCAAGTGGTATGAGTTACACAACACATTCAAGTGACTGATATTGTACAGTGTTAAAAATTACATATCAAATCCCTGCTCTTCCCATGTAAAACAAGTAATATCTGTAATAACCTATTTAATTCTGCTCTATCAGATGAAAGTTACAGTTTGAATACTACTTTCTGATGTTAATACCCAAGAATGCTGCAAAACCTGCTTAAAATTTTCAGTGCTGAAGCCGAAGGATCTAATTGGGTCATAACAACATTAACTTACAAGAACCATATCCTGAGGTATTAGGGTCTGTCCCCTCAAAAGCATAAAATTTAACTTGCTCAATATTAACTTCACTGAAATGCTGAATTAAACCCTTAGCATGAGAGGCAAATGACAAATTTGAGAAGTACATGAAAAGCAAAGTCTTATAACTTGACAACTTTTCTGTTTGCATTTCCTATATCCTAGGAGATACTCAGAAAGGATAATTTTAGGTACAAGACGTTATGGATTTTTTTAGACACTTTCTGAGGCAGATGCTGTAGTTCAGAGTAGAGTCAGGAACCTTTCTGAATACTCCTTGTAATAATCCATGATGAAATTAGTCAAATGAGAGTCAGTCAACAAAGTATTAGAGTACATAAGATGGCAGCAATGATTTTATGTCAGCTGAACTTAACAACTGCTCTTATTGACAAAAACAGCATAACATAAAAAAAGATCTTGCCCTGTTTAGCATGTTAATTTTGGAATGGCTTTTAATAACACTTGCTATCTTCAGAATGCAGCTTTTCTTAATGTTTCATTGGAAACACTGGAACACTGGAAATAAATGAAACAAATGAAAAAGATATTTCTTTAATAATTTTCAACATAAAAGAAATGATTTAGTGAGTTTTCCCCTATTTTCTTTACAGCTGTTCTGAAGAGTACTATCGGAGAGTTTACGCCATGCGATAAAATTGTTTCTTTTCCCTCACATGCTTCAGGAAGATGTCCAGGATGTATGATGCTTTGTACCATGTTTAAGTAATAAGAAACACGGGAGGTACTAACAACACAATTCATCTTTTTTAAAAAAGTGTATTCAGGTCACTTACTTATCTCTAATTGTCTTTGTATCCGACCTTTGCTGCGTTCTCGAAAAAGAGTTTGCGTCTCGTTGTATTCCGTCATGACCTCCACAAACTTGTGAGCTAACACAGAGTGCTGTTTTTCAAGGATTTAAAAATGTGGAACAAAAATGTTTATTTTTTTGATACAGCAAATACTACTGCACAACAACTGAAAGTGGCATTTACATTCCAACAAAACAGAACATGAAGTTCTGAAACTATTTCAGGAAAGTGAAACTCATTCTCCAATTTACTAGAACCCTTTAATTTTCTTTAAACTTATTAAATGATCATACCTGTGTTTTTCTTATCCTCAGGTCCACTGATGTCCGATTAGCATTTTCGCCCTGATTAAAACTTTGTTCAATAGCTAAGAACAATACAAGAATATTATGAGTCAATGTTCAGTAAGATTATTTAACAGTGCAGCTCAGTTACTTCGTAAATACTATTATTTCTTTTTTCATGTACAAGCTCCCCAGAGACATGTTTAACATTTTGGGAGGAGGGGGGGACAGAGGAGGCGGGGAAGGTGGCAGTGATAGATATATATATATATAAATGAAAAATAATTTTTATTATTGGTACAGATCTTAAAACACAGTAGCTACTTCAGTACTCTTAACAGAGTCACACTCTGTCTGTTACTCTGGAAAAATTTCAAAAGGTGCAAGAAAATGGGCTGCTCTTACAGTTTAAACAATAAACATCATACCCTACTGTTTAAGGAAGGACAAAAGCACATAGCAATTGTAATACAGTAACATCAAAACACTCAGTATTTCAAAACCTATGCTAAACAATTAAGATATACTCATAGGGGAAAACCACAGCAAAATTAGCTAGTCTGATTTTCAAATACAATACATGGGAATTGCTCTAGAGCACCTAGACATTTATGCCACAGAGACTGTCTTTTTGCAGTTAAAATTCATCTTCTTCCAAAACATCATGACCAAAGCCCAGCATTTCAGTTGCAGAATACATTTCTACACAGAGAAATTACTTTGTGTTGTCACTTTCTAGGTTATTTCTGAAAGCAAGCAAGCTCTTTGTCCTATTTCACAAAGTAGGCTGTGCTCAGACCTGGTATTTATGAGTGGTGAGGCTGGCCAAGGAGGAATAAAGTAGAGGACGATACTGTTACTGACACTGGCTGTACATTAGGTGGCAGGGAGGTGGTTCTCTCTCATTTTTTCTTTTATAAAGAGCTGTACAATACAATTTATGCATACATAATGCAGCTTTGAAAGTTCAGATGCAATGCAGTTTGTAACACTGCTACCATCCTGAAACATCACAAACAAGAGTAGTTTTATTTCTTCCTCACAACCTACCCTTTAACCTGGTTCGGATTTTATTAGCAATCTTCTTTATTTCCTCATTTAATTCTTCAAGTTCTTCCTTTGTTCCTTTAAAAAGATTTTTTTAATAACTGTTAATGATTGATAATAGTAAGCCAGCAACCATCTACAACTCTACTTTACAATCTCATAATTGTATTCAGTACAACCATGCAGCGAAGTTTGTTATACTCCTAAGTACTCTAAATACCATTTTTTATAACAGCATACTATCAGACTCCTGCTACTTGTGACAGGTCCTTACACTTGGGAAACGTTATTACCAAATTACCAACTAAACCATCTGACAAGATATTCCACATTGTTTCTTAACATATTACTTTCAGGATAATATTCATTTGCTGGTAAAAATTAAAGTTCACTGAAGTCTATCAAGTGAAAATACAGATTTATCTCTTTTTTTTTAGTTTTGCTGTTGATCACATCACAGACTCATTGCTTTTACCCTTATTAACATAACTGTACCATGCACTACCCATATTTTTTGAGAATACTACACAGAGTATTCATGAAGAACTTAGCTGGATCTCTGTTACTGGGTTTACTGAAGACACTAGATTCACAAGTGCACACAGTACTTACAAGCAATGTCACATACATTAACAATGTAATGTTAATGCATTAATAAGCACAATTTTCAGCACAAACACAAGCTGATAAATGAGCTGAGACCACAGATTCTAAACATTCAGATGAACCCTTATTAAACTTGAGATTCATCGACTGTATATAATTGCTAAGATAAAAAGTAGCCTGGAAAATCATTGGTAAGAACACAAACATATGCCTATTCATAAACAAAAAAACAGGAGGGAAAGAAAAACTAACATCCAAAGTTCAGTTTTCATCAAGAAGACCAATGTTAAGCTAGCGTTGCAACATGACAAAAAATACCCCAGCAGCTCTTCTTCCCTTTTCTTTAAACTCTGCCCCATAAACCCAGGCATGCCTTCAATTATGAAGTGTTGAGAACGGAGAAGGTTCCACGTTCCTGGGTAAGTTCCCTAAACTTTCAAGTTCTCTGTTCAGAAAGCACATCTTCAATTTCAGCTGTAGGGCTACAGCCTCTAAAAATAGGTGCTCCAGCATGGAACTCTTACTACCACTGAAGCAGCTGGCTGTAGTATCAGCGTTAGACAAGATCTTGCCCCTGCTGAAGGATGAAGAGGACGGCTCTACTGTGTGAGCTTCAGTTTACGACTTCAACATTTTCACAAATTAAAAGAGATGCAAGTAGCCTTCTAAGTTTCTGAAGACACAGTTGACTTCAAGATACCATATTAACCTGAGTTTTGGTCTAGCAACGGTTTGGATGATGCAAAAAATATTCTGAAAATGTATTTATTCAAATGAGATGTCAAAAAGATAAAAATAAGCAAATATTAATTCAATATTAAATATGGAAATACATAGTGTTACATTTTGCATTCTGAACACCTGAAGCTCTATTCCTATAGATAGCTAAAACAAACAAAAACCTTTTATTTTCAGAATATCTAACCACACGTATCTGAGATCTAAAAAAGTGATACTCACTTCCTTCAGGATTTGGTGCTGACAGGATAATGCTGTGCTGTTTCTTCACTTCTTCTACATTTTGTGCTATTTTTGCTATATTATTTCTAATTTCCTCAACCTAGAGGAAAAGGAGTAAGGCAATAAAAACATTAGAATCATTCAATGCAAAGATTTTTTTTTTTTTTAAACCTTTGGTAACAAAAATTGTAAAGTATTTCATTGCAACATTTGTAAGTATCCGACAGAAATCCCAGCAGAAATCTTGACATTTAAACAGCTTGCACTTTTTTTTTTATTAAAAAAAGGTATTCTTAACAGCAAATATATTCTGTATGGCCAAAAACTTAAGTGCTACTACTGTTAATAACAGATTTTAAAATTCTATAAGCAAATTCCTTGTCAGCAGGCAGTTAAAAAAACTTCTATGCAATAAAGACAGAAAATACCCCGAAATAAAAAAGCGAAAGCATTACCAACATTTGATTTGGCATACCACTACAAAGCATATTGGGAGGTGGGTATTTGGATGAATTGTTAAACTGAATTACAGAAATTAAAAGGCACAGAAAGAAAGCAGTCTTTAATGCATGGTGAAAACTACCTGTTGGAAAAATTCATCCATAAAGTGGTCTTTTTCAACAATAACTGTCTCCCCATCTTCATTTCCTTTACACTGTAAAAGATAACAAAACAAATCTCTGAAATAAAACTCAGAATATGGTTCTGAAACAACGACTTCTTCTGCATTACTACTGCATACATGTTTTTGTCAATAGTCTGCAAAGTCAAAAAATTTTTCCTCTTCTGAGGACTGTAACCTAAAAACAAATGAGCAGAGAGGTCAAAGAATGTCACCTGACTGTCACAAAGTTCTGAATGCTCAGGCATGCACTCCTCTGTCAACAACTTCAGGACCAAACCAGTCTGTAAGTGATGTCACAGTTTTCACTACCTGTCAAACATCATTAAAATAGTTTCACATATAAATGCTCTCTCACAGCATAAAGATACTTCCGCGATGAATCCTACATGAACTGAAAATAATATTTCATTTACTGAGACAGTAAATCAAACCCTCTCAAAGAAGGGTGCTGATGACTGATTTGTGATGTAATAAGCTAAACATCTAATGAAAGCTACAACAAAAAGCTATCAACATGTGCTTACTAGTTTTGCCCTTGAGTATTTTCAAGGCTGTCATTCCACACCAATTTAAATATAATTGTGCTACACTAAAGTATACATGCATTACGCAATTGATCAACCCTTAGAGCAGCAGCCAAGAAGGCAGAAGCTCAGGCTGACAAGGCACTCACACATCTCTAGGGCACACAACCTAACATGTTTGAGTCACACTTCCCTACCCTTTGGGCCAGCCCAGCACAATATATGGATCTTGACAGTAACTAAGATTCAAATCTGCCCAAAGGAAGAGAGCATTACATGCATCATATAAAGGCAAAGCCTTCCAGCTTCCATATTCCTAGTTCTCTTCGTAGAGCACAGACTGTTTCAACTTCATTGAATCAAAATTGAAACAAAATATTATTCTACCATGAAGTCAATAGGTTATCTGTTAGAAAAACCCTGCAAGATGGGTAACATTAAGTGATTTTCATGTTCAAAGCTCCTTTTTTCATCCTAGCCCCTCTGCCTTTGACCTTCTAACACCCTCTTTCTGCTCCTAAACCCTGATCCTATTACCCAATAAACTCTTTGTTTCTGGTTTTATTAATTCAGGTGAGATTATTTGGGTATTATTTGCATTACAATTCTGCAACTTAATCCACTGTCAAACACTCACTATCCAATAAAGATGTTGGATGATCTATGCATCAAAATCTACTACGACTACCCCAAATCTTCAAGGAAAGTTAGTACTTCTACTTTGAGACAGTTCCCTTCTTGCAAATTCAGGGAGCACATAAAGCCCTATGACAATATTTCTGTAAGAAATCATCTGTTTTTTTCTGCTCGGGGGAATCATGATGCCCCAAGAGAAATAAAGGAATTTAGATGTTATTGCTCTCCTGGACCACCCGCCAGTCACTCATTTTGGGAAGATGATTGCTAGAACTCAATATTAAAGAATCTGGTTTTAGGGATTGGAATAAATTAACAGGCTTGCTTAATACAAACAAGCCAGGAAATCTGACCCCAAATGAAGCTACCCAACTTTCACCCATACCAGAGACTGCAGTGCTACAAAGCCACTAGTTGTAAGTTAATATTTAAGAATGAGCTACACTTCAAAGACATTTAATTTCATTATCTATGTAAAAGAACACTTTCTGCTTACATTTACTGGGTAAAGAATATATTTCTAATTGTATATAACCACATACTGTACTCAGTTAATTGAGCTAAAAATAAGGAAAACAGTATCAGGTAAGAGATTCAGCATGTCAGCTTTTAGTCTGGTCAGAAGATCTTAGTAAAACAGAAACACCTGAGTGAATCCTAAACAAATGAAAGATACAAAAATCTTACTCAGAAATCATGTTTGTGGATGCTAGACTGAAGGAAGCAATCATGATTACCCATCCTCTAGTCAGTTCCATGTTCATTTCACTTTCACATTTGGTTGTAATGACACCATTGATAGATCAATTTGCCCTCTACAATCTGTTGAAGGATTTATGGACAGCTTACTTTGAACACCAGCACCTGAGACACCTGATGACTTGTCAACCTCTGTTCTTTATGTTCTTAAATCATCACTTACCTAAAATACCGCTTATTTGCTAACTCTCTTCAACTTACAAGAACAATCTAATGAAGTTTGTTTGCAGCTCATACCTTCACCTGGGACTGAAAGTCTGAGCCACACAGACTTACAACATTTATTAAGTTCCCTCAGAAGTGGTTTATATGACAGAATGCAGATATTCAGCCAATATCATTTCTCTGCTCCAAAGAGGTCTGCTCCTGATGGTTTATGAAACTTCTGACATTTCCCATACCTTACAGAACTGCAGAAATAAAGCTAGCTTGAGATATCTTACTGAATTAATTACTGAGCTTTGAAACTGAAAACAGCTTTTGACCTAAAAACATGGCTATTCCTTGCCCTTGAAATTCCATTCAAGGTTAGTTGTTTCTCAGTCCAGATTACGTGTACTCCTCTGGCAGGCTGCAAGGGTAACTGACCACCCTTATCCCCATGAATCAGTCCCAGGGAGTGGATTACAGAGAGTTACAGTTTCTCCTTACAGCATCAGTGTTTCCAGAAATTCTTTTATACCAGAGTAGCCAAGAAGAGCTTACAGAGGGCCAAGGAGATCTGTCAGGGAGCTTTGTCAGATCAATCATTAACATACATTTAGTAGCATTATTGTACAACCAGAAAATATTATATGGTAACAGTCTACAAGAAACTAATTTATGCAGTCATAACATGGAAAACATACAGCTCATCTTCAGAAAATTCCCCGTTTGAACAAAGACTAATGTAAGAAGTTAACTTGGGGGAAAAAAAGAACTCAGTAATGTTTTCCTCCTTCTGAAGGCTTCTTTTGCATTTTTTTTCCATATCACCCAATTCTACCAATTTTACCTTGTGCGACTTTATGGTTCCTCACTCCTTCCTAATAGTTTTGGGGGTACTAAGTGAATGTCCACGAAATAGTTTACAAAAAAAATCAATGCAGTTCTGTTCAAGTTACAGGTCTCTGTTTAAAAAAAAAATAAAAGCTACAATGAAATACAAACATACATTTCAAAGGCTGTATCTAAGATCTCAATACACTCAATAGTAAAGAAATACTAAAGGCAGGTATTTAAAATGATTCATCAATCAGGCAAGAAAAATTGATTTCAATAGATACCTCTGCATCCTTTTCAGCATATAAGACGACAGTAATTTTTGAGCCATAAGGACAGTGCACCCCAAACTTGAGATCACCATGCTTAGGCAGAGGTTTACATCTTACCTCTTTCTTGAATGATCTAACAACAATAGCAAAAAACTTTGAATGAGTTTTATTACCAGTCCTTTAAGGACATCTGTTTTAATACCTGACACCAGGTAAATGTGCTGAACTGGGTGTCTGAATGCAGATCCTACAGCTTTTTTTAGCCATTTTAAGATGGACTTGTATCTGTGAACAGCAAACCACTGAAGGCTGGGAGAATATTTTACACAATCATTGCTATGTACTTGCCCTGTTTTTTTCCTTCCTTCCCTAAAGATCTACTATCAATCACTTCTGAAAAAAGTGTATTGGATCAGAGAGAACTTTTTATTCTTGTTTTAATCTTACGCTCATTTGTGCTCAAAATAACTGAAACCAGTCCGGCATTTGATCAACTGCACAATTAATTGTATTAAAGAACAATTCAAACAGCTGAAGGCAGTTCATTTTAGCCTGCTTCCGATAATTTAAAAAATGATAATCCCCTACAAGTGGACAAATAAAATTATGGTTTCTATCTTCTGAAAAAGCATGTACTTCACAAGATGTTTTCTAGCTAGAAAGTAAGAGGAAGCAAAACGATCTGAAGGCAGGCACCAACCTGCATGTCTTCAACGATTTCCTTCTCCAGCAACTATTTTAGCACTGTTTAACCGCCTAAATACAGTGTATTAACAAAAGAATCAAAAAGTTATCCTAATTTTATGTTAATAGACCACAATCCTTGATAAGTAACATTTCTGCCTCTTCTTTATGAAGCTAAAGGGAGCTCTAGGAAAAAAGTTAAAACTTTTAATGACGTTGTAATTTGCTTGCTGTCCAATAAAATCCAGGAACACACAACTGAGGACAAGTAAACTGAAATTAACATTTCTGCTAAAGGCAATATGGTATTTAGTTAGAATGGGTCAGCATAGACTGGCTGAGGTACTAGGATTTCTTAAACTACTTGTGCACAACATTCAGTCTTCAGGGAAACAGGGTGGATGAAACTTACATGTGAAGTACAACCCAAGGAATACAAAATGACACTATTCTATTAAGGGAAAGGCAAGGCAGAGATATTCCTGAAGATTTTGCAGGCCTGGGCCTGTTTAAAAACTATAACATACATGCTCTGCTCTCCACTTAATGATTTAGCCAAATAAAATACAATGGAACTACACTGATCAAACTAAAACAGTTTGAAAAACAGGCAGATAAGTGTTAATACATTATTTCTTCAGATTATTTATTCCTTTTCAAAGCAGTCTTGCCCATGCGTGATCAAGGGCCCCTGTTTAAGACATTTATACTAGTAAAGGAAAATCACAAAAACAGGATCTTTTTTTATATTTCAGATAAAGATGCAAGATGGAAGTTGCTACTTCCATGATTTCCCTGGGGAAATCCAAAAGCCATCTCCCTTGGGTATGTAAGTTTCCAAAACTTCAGGTCAATTACGCAAGTGATAAAATGCAGACTAGATCCTCAGTAACTACTACCTTCATTTGATGTTCAAATATTTTCTTCTAGTTAGAAGTTCAATTTTAAGTCTCTAAACTATTTGTTAATTCCACAGGCAGTAAAAATTACTGTGATGAACACATGCGCTTCAGCAATATTGACGACTGTGTTTAAAGAAGTAGCTTGCTACAGGAGTGTTTCAGTTAAAGTAGCAGCTTGCTGCGGTACAGTAACGTTTTCAGATGTCAAATACTAAAGCTGGCTTAAAAACCTGTACGTACAGTTGTCACAAACTTTCAAGAATATTTAAGGGGGGTGTTAGCATTTGGGGGTTTTTTTGTTTTTTTTTGGTTTTTTTTTAATTAAAAAAGAAACATACAACAGACAACTGCTGCTTCCCTGCACTATGTGTCTATGTTTATAAATTAAGACGCAAATTCAGATTACCATTTCCTGCTTCCTCTTGCTGGGAAGTGTGCCCCTTCACGGAAATTTGGCACATAATCCTCCAAACTGGACTTATTTAGAAATAGGAAAAGGGAAGAAGTATACCTGAAAGAAATTACACATTTCTTTGGCATGACTCTGAAACATCTTTCCTGGTAAAAATATTGTAATCTAATCACATGAAAATTCTTCCGATTCCAATTCATCCTCTTGCAGAGGAAGGCAGAGACTGTCAATTCCATCACTTAAAGATGGAGCTTCCAAAATTTCTTTTGTGATGCAGAAGATATGAACTTAATTTTACGGTGAATGAGCCCCAAACCTGCACGCAGCTCCACACAGCCCGACTTCTACACGTACGTGGAGCCCTAGAACTATCACAGGAATGCGGTTTAATTTACTTGTCATTTGTGGCTTTCATGTCCCCCTTTCCATTTTTTTTTAGGAAAAAAAAAAAAAAAAAAAGTGAAATATCCTTTTACTTTAACCAAGCCATATCCTGTTGAAGACAGACACGATGGTATCTCCCTCCAACTCTCCCTCCTTTTTTAGGATACTGTCTCCAAAGCACAAATAAGGGAAGGGAAGAGAGCCTATAAACATCGCCAGCTACCATTTTGTAAACACGCGGAAAATAAAATCTCCAGATAGCTTTATTGACGCATTACTGGTTAAACAGTTCCCAAGCAAATAAATCTACCCCACAACACCACGGGCAGCTCGGAAACAAAATCACTCTCCAGTTTATCTGCCATTCAGAACGGTACCGTCCCAC
>NW_010110324.1:0-1057 GCF_000699245.1 Pterocles gutturalis | reverse complement strand
CAGGGGGCCTGCGCCCTCCTGGGCACCCAGCTGAACGCGCTGCTGGGCGAGCGCCCGGTCACCCACCGCGAGGTGCAGGGCCACGAGTCCGACAGCTTCATGGGCTACTTCCCCCGCGGCGTCACCTACCAGGTACGTCCCTGAGGGGTGCTGGGGTGCTCCCAGTGCTCAGCATCCTGGATGGGTGCTCAGAATGCCAGAAGGGTGCTCAGCATCCCAACTGGGCTCTCAGCATCCTGGATGAGTGCTCAGCATCCCAGCTGGGTGTTCAGAATCCCAGCGAGGTGCTCAGCATCCCAACTGGGCTCTCAGCATCCTTCTTGGATGCTCAGCGTCCCAGAAGGGTGCTCAGCATCCCAACTGAGCTCTCAGCATCCTGGATGGGTGCTCAGAATCCCAGAAGGGTGCTCAGCATCCCAACTCTGCTCTCAGCATCCCAAATGGGTGCTCAGAATGCCAGAAGGGTGCTCAGCATCCCAACTGGGCTCTCAGCATCCTTCTTGGGTGCTCAGCATCCCAGAAGGGTGCTCAGCATCCCAGCTGTGCTCTCAGCATCCCGAATGGGTGCTCAGAATGCCAGAAGGGTGCTCAGCATCCCAACCAGGCTCTCAGCATCCCAAACGGGTGCTCGGCATCCCTACTGGGTGCTCAGCATTGCAGCCACGTGCTCACCCTCCCCCTGAGCTCTCAGCACCCTCACCCCCCTGCTTGTTCCCCACTGAGCATCTGGGACCCCCTCTGGGTGCTGGGCATCCCCAGCAAGGTGCTCAGCCTCCCTGGTGGGTTCTCAGCATCCCTGATGGGTGCTCAGGATCCCTGATGGGTGCTGAGCATCCTCGCTGGGTGCTCAACATCTCAACCCTGTGCTCAGCATCCCCTCTGGGTGCTCAGTATGTCTGATGGGTGCTCAGCGTACCTGGTGGGTGCTCAGGACCCGTGCTGGGTGCTTGTCATCCCTGGTGGGTGCTGGGAACCCCACTGAGCACTCCGCACCCCCATTGGGTGCTGGGCAACCTCCCAAGCACTCAGCATCCCTGGTGGGTGCTCAGGATCTTTG
>NW_010110323.1:0-3170 GCF_000699245.1 Pterocles gutturalis | reverse complement strand
GAGATGGCGGTCGCTAAGGAACTGCTGGAGCTGGACCTTTACGGGCTGTTGGGAATCGGCGAGAAGGCGTCGGAGAAGGAGGTCAGGGCCATGCGCCGGGAAGCTGCACTCATGGGGAGACTCGGAGCGGGGCCCGCTGCCTTCCCTCAAGGCTGGGGGCCGCTGCCTTCCCTCAGGGCTGGGGGCCGACTGGACGCGGGGCTGCGTTGGCTGCTCTCGGATATTCGCTGAGCGGTTGCTCCAGGCGCTGTTGTAACACGATATCGCTGCTCTGGGCTGTAGACGTTCCCAGGGGGAAAGCCTAGGTTTTGGCTTTGCTGCGCTCAGCTGAGCCCTCCGTTTTCCCCTCTGGAGCCTGGGGGCGAGGTCTGGCTTTTGAGGAGGGTGCGGTCGGTCAGGGAGAAGGGCAGAATGTGTGGCGGACGGTGTGTCTTTCCCTGTGTTTGTTTATGTGCCCTCAGAAGGAAAGCTCCTCCTGTGTTTACCAAAATTCCCGTTGTTTGCGGTTGGTCTAGGTACTGTAGGTTCCCGTAAGTCATTTTGTTAATTTTGTGAGATGGAAATTACACGTTTCCATTTTTAATTGGTAAGTCAACACTAAACACAAGATTTGAGCAACTGAGCTGGGGAAGTGACCTTCTCAAGGGAAGTAAGGCTCCGAGTAAAGCTGTTAGTAACTGAACAAAGCTCAATGTGAAAGGAAGACTTTGATTTTCCTCCTTAGGCTTTCTCTTTGGTTTTTTGTTTTTTTGTTTGGGGTTGTTTGTTTGTTTGTTGGGGTTTTTTGTTTTCTTTTTCTTCAGCGGTAAAGACCAGTAACAGTACATTAGGGTAAAACTTGGATGCTACCAGCAGTTGTGTCTGAGGCTGCCTGGAAATTCCACGTGTGTGAAGCACAAACCAGGGGAACAAGCCAAATGTAACACACGGGATTGAATGAGATGAAAGACTTCAGGTGACCTCAGCTTCACTGCTGAGCTAGTCACTGGGGGAAAAGGATAGGAGGATTGCAAATTGGATGTTATGGTGCAGCTTAGAAACTGACAAGTATGATTTAGAGTGCTCATCCTTGATGTAAATACTTGAAACAACCCGAAGACCCCTTGTGTGCAGAGCAGTATGGCCAAAAGAGATGAACGAAGGGGAACAAGACTGTTAAAGTAATTCAGCCTCACTGTTTAGAGAAGCTTTATCTGAACTTGCCCTGTTGCATGCTTATTGTAATAGCTGTGACTGGTGCACGGGGAGGAGACTCACCTCTCTTTAGCTGGAGTCTTGCTTATGCAGGAGATGGGATCAGGCCTGTAAGGCTTTAGCTGCACACTTCCCTTCCAGGAGCTTTGTGGGGCCGGGCCACTTATTCCACTTTTTCTAGCAGAGGAGTGGAGCATGGCAGCTTTTCTTCCTTTCCTTTCTTAGGTGCAGGTGTGTCCGTGACGAAAGGAACTCAGACTGTTTGAAGTGACTTAGTCACTTTAGTTGTCAATCTTTCTTTGAGGTGTAGAGGAGATTAAATAGTCGTTGGTCAGACATCCTTCACCTTGCCCAAATCACTTGTTGCACAGTCAATGGCACTTTCTCTGTCCCAAAGTTACAGCTGCAAAGAATGCAGTATCTCTCTGGCTAGAAGACTGCCTCGGTGAACCAGACTTGGCTTTGATGATCATGAGGTTTGACTTAGGTAATGCAGTGCACCCAGAGGTAAAACTTCTGGCTTTGAAAATCTTCAACTCATTCAGAACGTGGCTGCCTGCCTCCAAAGTGTCCTGGGCTCAAATGTTTCTCCTTGCAGTACAGTGTGATTAAAAAGGAGGAGTCACTGCACTGAGGTTGGAAACTGGGCTTTTCAGAGCTCTCTTGCTGTCACAGTAGGCTGCTTTCACTTTCAGTATGAGGGACTAATGGAGCTATCGGCGCTCTGAAAACAGGCTGTGTGTTCTGTCAGGCTTGGGGACAGACAGTCACGCAAATGAATGCTGGTTCAACCACAGCTGCCTTCTTATGACAGGGAAGTGTGTTTTAAGTTAAGCAAAACCAACAACAAAAACAACAAAAGAAACCCTCTGAGTAGTAATTTTTTTTGTTTATGCAGTGGTTTTCTTTTTTCCAAGTTGCTTTTCTTGACACAGACAAGACAGCACCAACCAGTAAATCTCAATTCTGGCTCTTGCAGGTTAAGAAAGCGTACCGGCAGAAGGCCCTGACTTGTCACCCGGATAAGAACCCGGATGAACCCAGAGCGGGTAAGATGGGGCTGTGCAGACACAAACAACTCTTCACGTTTGTTTTCTCATGTGCAGACTCCTGGAAGTGGCTCTGCTTTGCTTCAGATCTGTCTTTACATGTGGTTAGGGGAATGCCTGGGCATGTGTCATGTGGAGTATACATATGCAAGACTGAGAGTTATTTTCATCACTATTAGGGAGCTCTGGTTTTTAAGGTTGAATGCATACATGTTGGTTTTAGAAACATTAGTGTTAAGTCAGTGCTGAAATTTTATTTTGCACCTCTGAAAATCTTCCCACATGGTGCTTGAATCCTGGACCTTTGGCCGTGCTGTCCCCCGTGTTTACTGGCTGGTCACTATTTTAATTTGTACCTCTCACAGTCGAAACCTCAATAGCTAGCTTATAAGCTTCCAGGAAGAGGGTCAGCAGTATTGATGTGAAATGCAACATTTGAATCTTGGTCTGAAAAGCTGTTGATACGAAAGGGAGAATTTGTTTGTAGCCGCGTATTTCGGGTGACTGCAGGTTGAGTAAGATAGTTCTGTAGGTGGCTTCTGTTGAATTCATGTTTTGAAGATCTCTGTTAAAATGAAATGGTCCCAGTTTTTTTTAAATTACACTGAAATTTGTGTAACAAAAGTCCTTTGAGGTGATCCTGGTTATAAGTTGGCTTACAAATGCTTTGGAAAGGTTATTCTTCTTTCTGATGTTCTGCAGGTCTCTTCCATAAGGGATTGTCTGTTCTGGTTCATCTCCAGGACACTAGCATGGTTTTCTGCATCTTACCCTTTTTTCTTCTAATTCCCAGCGGAAGTCTTCCACCAACTGTCTCAGGCCTTAGCGGTGCTGACAGATGCAGCAGCAAGGGTAAGGTTGCCCATCCCCTGGGGATGCTGGGGTAGTGTGGTGTTATGCTCTGCAAGCACGCTGGAGAAGTGCTGG
>NW_010110322.1:0-477 GCF_000699245.1 Pterocles gutturalis | reverse complement strand
TAAATTAGTATTAAAAAAAAGTAAAACTACTAAAGGATAAGCACCCCAATATTGAGTTGTTTGCTTTCCAAGGACAAAACATAGCAAAAAAATTTCTCATTGTGTACTCTCAGTTTTGTTACTCGCTTTCATTTTAATGAACCTCACCTATGCTACTCCCTGTTATCAGACAAAGTTTCAGGTATACAAGAATCTAGCACCAATCCTCCTGCTGCCCTCTGATTCTTGAGGAACATATTTAAGCCCTCCCAGACATATGATACCAATCAATCTAGATCTCAGCGCTTCTGACTTTCTTGAGAGTTTCTCATGCACCTACATCTTTATCCAAATAAAAGAGCGCGACACATTCCTAATCACAGATTTTCTCTTTACCAATAAATGACTAACTTCCTTTTAACACTGAGAAGCACAATGGCAGTCCACAGTGAAGATGAATGTAAAATATCTTACCAACCCACTAACGCTGCAACATCA
>NW_010110321.1:960-1360 GCF_000699245.1 Pterocles gutturalis | reverse complement strand
GGCCGCGCGGGGGCGGCCGGGGGGGGGGCCAGACACAGAGGTTGGCGTGGCCGGGGTCACAGCGGACGCTGCGAGGGGCGTAAAGGCAGCGATTCGAGAGGAGCAGCCGTCCTGCTTGTCTAAGAATTCTTTTTTATAGAAATTAAAATCTTTCGGCTCATCGCGAGCAGGGAGGGGGGATTTTCTCCTAAATCCCCCCTAGCCGTACAAACCCCCGCAGCCGCGCCTCTCCCATTTCACGGGGAGCGCTGCGCCCCAAAACCAACCTGCTGTTATCTAGAAGAAAGCAGAGTTCAGGGTGTTTTGGTTTTGGGGGGGGTTTTTGTATGGTTTTGGGTTTTTTTGTTTTAGTTTTTGGCTTTTTTTTTTTTTTTTCAGGGAGAAAGCAGGAACTTTTAAC
>NW_010110321.1:703-903 GCF_000699245.1 Pterocles gutturalis | reverse complement strand
TGGCAGCGCGGTTCCCCTCCACTGAGGAGCCCGGCGGCGCGCCTGTCCGCGCTCTTTGTGCGGCCGAAACACCTCATGACGCCAGCGCCAAGCAATTCCGCTGGGTATTCGCTCGGCCGGGCGTGCTACGCCCTCGCCGTTGACACGCCGTGCGCACATCACCGGCGCCGAACATGCCGCACGGCCTCTCTCTCGCTTCA
>NW_010110321.1:0-623 GCF_000699245.1 Pterocles gutturalis | reverse complement strand
AGCAGCTTCAGGGCCGAGCGGCAGCGCCCTGGGCTGTTTGGAGAGGGATTTCAGAGTTCCTCTGCGGTGAAAATCCGAGCGGTAACACTGCAGCTTTGTCCTAAAGGGGCACAACTCAAAAAACGAGGCTCTGTCTGCGCGAGGATTTGTAATGCGAGATCTGGCTGCGGCTACCCAGGCTGCGTGCAGCCCGAATGTCATTTAAAAAAAAAAATCTTGATCGTTTCTGGACTACCAAGAGGAAAAAAATGAGGTCAGGATCCAGCCTGAGCCTGGCTGCCATTTCCTCAGGGGCTCTAACCCCACCAGCTGCCTCCCAGCCAAATTTAACGAGGTTTTTTTTTTTTTTTTTCTCTGATTTCTCTAGCCAAGGATTTTTTCTCTGGTTTCTCTAACTGATTTTTTTTCTCTGATTTCTCTAGCCGAGGATTTTTTCTCTGATTTCTCTAGCTGAGGATTTTTTCTCTGATTTCGCCGTAGCGATGCCGCGCTCCACCCCCGCTGTAACCCCCGCCAGCACAACACACAATTTCCCTGCAGCCTTCCAGCCCATCGGGGATGCTCACACCGCTCCCTTGACAGACCCTCGGCAATTCTGAGCTCCCGGAGCCGTCCCGGAGCCT
>NW_010110320.1:22361-24417 GCF_000699245.1 Pterocles gutturalis | reverse complement strand
TTGGGGGGTTTGAGGGGTTTGAGGTACCTCGTGTCGAGGGTAAAGCCGAGGGCTGGGGTGCGGGAGGGCTCCGGGCGCGTTAAGCCCCGCTCAGGGTGGGATTGAACCTGCTGCTGGTTTGCACGGTGGCGGTCAGGGGAGGGGACGCTTTTGGGAGTTAATTTTTAAAATAGGGGTTCGGTCCGTAATGTCTTGTTTCACCCCTATGACGAGCATCTCTAGAGCTAAGTCAAAAACCACATGATATTGGCTTAAAAATGAAGCTGCTGAAAATAAATAATTTCTGTGGGATCCCTGGTTTTGTGGTTGGATGCGTTCGTAGGCTTTGCCTCGCAATGGCATGAGCTGGAGCTTATTTGCTTTGTGAGAAGTTTCCTCTGAGGGAGGAAAAAGTTGTAGTTGGGCAGCTTCAATATTGTCGTGTCGGTGGTTTGGTGCCTGCAGAGCCGAAGGGGATCTGTACGAACATCCCGCGTTCGTATTTCCTTCGCAAAGGTGGTGAAAATTCGCTACGTGCAGCTGACTGCACCAAGAATAAATTTGTCAAAAAATCATGGAAAACAAGGCTTGACATCCCCAGTGCTCCTCAGGAGTGGGGTTAAAGAAATAAATGCTTGGAAGAAACAAAACTTCTCCTGTTCTTCATCATGAATCAGAGGGATGCCACTGGCAGAAAGGGGATAATACAGCGACGGCACTTATTTAACCGTCCTTTGGGGCTTGCTCCTAATTCTGGACTTCCCGACGTTCTGATGCTGCAGGTTACAGGGAAAGCCGAGCTCTCCAAAGGCTTCTGTCCCTGTGCGACTGATGGTGTTTAACGTCCTTTCATTCCCTGGCTTCGCGAAGCTGTTGTAGCCTCTGGTAAAGGACGCTGTTGTTTCCCGTTCTCCTCCAGAAAGGACAGAAAAGCCACTTTCAATATTGCCCTTTCTTTGGATTTTCTTTTGAAACGTTCTGATTTTCTTTGGTAGAAAAAATCAATTAAACTTCTATTTTCCTTCAGAGGAGTTTCCTTCCTTTCTGAAGCCTGGAAGCCCTCCTGTCTGAAACTTTCCTGGCAAAAATACAGACTAGCTTTAAGAAGCAGTAGCCTTTTAAAGGCTGTGCCTTTTTATTTGAGCTGCACAAGATGCAGTCAGGTTTTATAGGTGAGTCCCCTGGATCGTGTGGCCTGCCCCCGTACCGGGCAGTGCCGACCGTTCAGCATCTTCTGAGTCTCTCCTTACTGTCGTGTTTCAAAAACTCGTGTTTAACGCCGCAGCTGATGTTTGTCCTTGCTTCCTTCTCTCTCCCGTGCTCCCTAAGGACCGAGAGGTGTTTGCAGCGCGCTCATTTGTTTTGCTGGGTGTCTGGACTGTGTTTTGCTCTGTTGCTATTCTGGTTTTGTTTATTCTGAAGCATGTTTCCTTAAAGAGGAAGAAAATCCCAGCGGTGCTGCTGGCTCGGGGAGGGGATGGTGGCCGAGCGCGAGGTGGTCCAGGGTCACTCCGGGAACCGCTCCGTCACCACGCGCTGCCTGCCAGGGACGCTGGTGTCGGCACAGATGGGGCTTCTTCCCAACTCCTGCCGTGCCTTCAGAGCAGAGCTGTTTATGATGGCTAAGCTTTCCTCCAGGAGCTTCACCCTGTGGTTTTATTTCTTTAGGAGGGGAAAAAAAAAAAAAAAAAAGGAGGAAGATAATCTGGCTTCAGACGATTGAGCTCACGCTGGGACTTGGGACTTTGGCCATGGCTGTAAGGAGCCATCTCCAGGAGCGGGAGCTGGCGTGGTGTGCGGGGGATGACGGTGCCGTGGCGGGTGAGGCAGCCAGACCCCATCCCGGGAGCTGCCGGCGCGGCTCCTGCCCGCTGGAGGGGCTGCGGGGGCTCCGGGCAATAGGAAGGACCCGGGAAGGTCCGTGCCGTCAGCACTCTGCAAGCATGTCGTTACCTTGATGGGTTATTGTATAACCAGATCGAGAGATCGAGCCACAAAATACACTCGTCTGGTATCCGCGGCTCCTGGTTTTCCAAGTCCCTGTTGGTTGGGAGCTGGAGGGCGGCATCCCCTCGGT
>NW_010110320.1:15827-22216 GCF_000699245.1 Pterocles gutturalis | reverse complement strand
CAAATCTTGTTGCTGGGTGAAAATTGAAAAATTGGCGAAATACCACCGAGGATAGTGGTGTACGAGGGGCAAACCCAGAAAATAAATCACGGCAGCTTGACATAGAAAGAGTGCAAACGGTGCAGCTTAAGCCAGGAGTACAGTGCTCACCTCCGGTGCTTTTCTTTTGCAGCACAGGAAGGTACGTGTCAGGGTGCCGTTTCCAGTTGCAGTTGACGCTTGGCATTGCACTCTTTTTTTAATGTATTTTTATATTTGTTTTTATATTTGTAGAGAATGGCAAAAGTGCTGGCAGGAGTTCTCCCTCCGGCCCCAGCGTCGGAACACGGGTCCGTGTGTGCCTTGCGCTGCGTGGCCGCAGCCATCGCCGGTGACAGAAGCTCCGGTGGGGACAGTCCCACCTGGTGCTGCTGCGCTCGGTATTGCCAGAAATCCTCCCGCAGCTCATTCATTCCTTCGATACCCTGCTGGAGGGTGGCTAGGGGCACCTGTCACTTCTTCTGTAATTTTTTTAAAATTTAATTTTTGATTTTACTTTAAATTGATTTTTTTCCAGCACCTCCCAGGTGTTGTTAGTCCATCACGTAGAAGAGATTCCGCGGAGAGGTGCGGGAAGCCGGCTGGCTCTGGCAGCCCTGAAATAGCCGAGTGGGGCAGGATGGTGCGCTGCCCTCCCCGAGCAGCACGATGTGAGGCTGCGTCAGCGAGCGAGGGGGGATCAGGACCCTCCAGCAACGGGCTGCTTCAAGGCGTTGGAGAGATTTAATCACGGATGTCACGTTCTAAAAAAAAAATATCTTTTTGTTGGGGTACGGAGAGCACGCTGTGCAGGGAGCAATAAATGTGGTTTAAGATACAAGGTTTAACCAATGAATTCTAGTGCATCTGTGACAGTTATTGATCAAAGGTGACATTTATAACCAGGGACCGCGCCGCCAAGGTTAGATCTTGCTCAAGAAATAGCCTTTGATAAGCGGAGCTATCGATTGCAGGTTGGAGCCGTCCAGCCCCTGGAGAGGTTGGTGCTCTCTCTGTCAGGCGGTGCCGGGTGGTGCGGGAGGAGGAGGAAGGAGCTGAGCCTTCCTCCCGGGAGCTGAGCATCCCGAGTGGCCGTTCATGGGCTGGCAGATGGCTTCCACCGACTGCTGCCGGGTCGTACGGTGCGAGGGAGGCTCTTGACCCCTTCAGCGCTCCAGGGCGGTTAATTACCGGCTAAATTGTTCCATAGTACCTGAGTGCGGAATTTAATGACATTGCGTGCAAGTCGCGTTGATGGCTTAGAGGTCAGCTGGTTGAAATTTTGGCTTACCCCTTTGGATGTCTGCCCAGGGGTCAAGCTGTGGGTGTCCCCACGGTGCTGGGTGACCATGGTGGGGTCTGTCCCTCTGCCCCACGCCCGGGGCTGGCTTTCAGGGGGTGTCCCCAAAAACATGGGTGTGCCTCTGTGCCCACACTCTTTATCTTGGACTTACAGCAACGGGCTCGGGATGAATGGGAGAGGTGCAAATTTTGGAGCCCACTTTCCATCCTCCCCATGCCAGAGGTGGATGAGCTGCTGTCCCCAAATGCTCGTCATGGATATCATCGCTCCCTCTCTCCTCTGACCCGTCGCTCTCCCGGCTCACAGAGCTGCTGGGCTGCATGGGAGCCCGATGAATTACTTTTTGAAGGCAGGAGGAGCAGCTCCAGGCAGGATCATCCCAAGGCATGGTCCCTGGGTAAATGAAATGACCTTCAGAATCTCCTTGGCCTCTGGAGGGGCTTGTTTTGTGTTTGGCGAAGGCTTTGCTTCGGGGCTGGTGGGTACTCAAAGCCTCTGAAGTGCTTTTATTGCCGCTTGTCCCTGACCAGATCCTCTCCTGATAAATAAAGAGATCCCATAATTGCTGTCTGGAGTAGTCCTGGTGGTTTTTCCTCAGCCTTGAAGCTCAGGAGGTGCGTGCGGGAAGGGCTGCTTTTAAACCACGGTGGATTCATCCTCCTTCCCCCCCCAAAATGTGCTTGAAAAATGTCCTATTGCAGCAGCACCTCCCTCTCTGCTTTTCGACTGTTCCCTTTGGCTTTGCGATAGAGCAGCAGCAGTGGGGTGTGTTATGCTCACAGCCCTAAAAATAAGAATATAATATTTTGTTATTCTATAATATAAGAATACTGTCTATTATTATAATAAGAATATGTACAAAAAATAAGAATAACTGAGCCTTTTCTGGGATTTTGGAGATGTGGTGGGGTTCATTGCCCTTGTTGGTGGGTCCCGGAGCTGGGCACGGGTCCTGGCTCTCGGGAGTGCTGCCGAGTCTCGCCCGCACGGTACGGTGCTTAACTCCGGTGCAGCACGTTATTCAGGATGGGCACGTGCTGGTGGTTTCCATGGGCCTCTGACCACACCCCAGATCTTCAGGGTGTCACCAGGCATCTCAGACCTTCGCTGCTGCAAGATAAGGTGGAGTTAGATTTCATTAAAATCAATAAATACATTTTTTTTTTCCACTCCCTGAGCGCAGAGGAGGTGTGCTCCCCTGCGGTGGAGATGACACAGAAGGTGCCGTGATCCGAGGGTGTCGGGCTGAAGCTCCGGCTCAGCTCTGCTCTCCGAGTGCTGTGTTTGCAGGTTGCCTTGGAAATCCGGGCTCAACGGGTGGTGATCCAGCCTGTGATGCCCGGACTGCGGCGTGCAAGGCACTTGGGTGTCTTGGAGCAACCGTGGAGGACCACGAGTGGCTGCGATATGGCAGCTTCTATCTTAATAGCTGGGTTGTTTGGGGTTTTTTTTGTTTGTTTTGTTTTTTTTTTTTTTGGAGGAAGGAAAGCATCGACGTGCCTGGCTGCGTGGGAACCTGCTTTGTGCGTGTCGGAGCTGAAAAGCAGGCAGGCACCTGTGATGCTTGTTTTAGGGTCGTCATACTTGAGAACAAGCAAGAGAGATTGCTCTAATGAGCTGTCATCGTCGCAGCAGCGTGTTTCCTCCTCCCCCACGCCAGCCCAACGGGATCTGAGCAAGCAGTAAAAAAAAAAGCAAAGTGCCTTCAGCCTTGACGTAAGGAGCGATTGTTTGAATGCCTGAAGGTAGCACGACGACGTTCGGGGCAGCGTAAATGGGGCGGTTTGGCTTGCGTGTACGGCACTGGAAATTTAAAATTAAGTGAGCTAGAAAAAAAAAATAATCTGGGCTGTTTAACTGCTGAAGAAGTACAGGGAGCAGAGAGGGCTTGGAAAAAAATCAGCATGAGCGTGGAGCAGCCTGAGAGGACGATTACCGGTGCTGGGAACGCAGGGCTGCTCAACCAGCCCTGTTTAGTGGCAGTCTGGCTTCAGCGCCCGAGGTGACACCAGCCGAGTGGCTCCACGGGCAGGAGAGGGCAGGGGCTGCTGCCTGGCCCCTGCAGAGCCCGTGGGATGGGTTTGCTGGGCGAGGGGCAGGTGCCGGGTTGATGCTCGGTGTCCAGAGCCTGGGTAGCATCCAGGAGATGTCCCAGACCGCTGATGGCAGGGATGCGCCAAGCTGTGACTTTGCACGTTCCCCAGCGGGTATCGTAAGTGGTGGCAGCTCCACGGGGGGGCTTTACTCACTGTGTATCTCTTCCTCTGTTGTGCTGTTGCACTGGTATTAAATCTTAATTAAAAGAAGCTTCAAACTTGCCAATCAGTGACATGAAAGGGTTTGTAAGCCCTCAGTTTTCTTTCCCACCTGTGATGCTGTTTGTTAGGATTTTTCTCCCTCGTCTCCTCTAGATAGTGAAAGTAATTGGGGTGGCTTTGGTTTCCTTCCAGTTGGTTTCTGGGTCCAGCTCTGGATTTAAGCATATGCTAAAACAGTAGGATGCAAGTACCTGTGATGAATGTCAGGTCAGATTAAAAATTACCTAATGGTTTCTTCTGGCTTTAATCTCTCTGAACTAAATGCGTCTGAAGTTAATAGGATGGTTTGCCAAATACAGCCCTGCGTGACTCTTTTCTTTTTTTCCTCCCCTTAAGAGTCTGCTTAAATGTTTGTATCAATTAGTTCTGTGAAACGGTGGCACAAAGAGCATTAACCCCTTCTTGGGAGAACGGATGGATTCTTAACATGTGGAAAACGTCTCATAAATGCGAGGCATCCTTTTTGGCCCTTAAAAGCAGACAACTAAATGTTGATGTTCTTCTTTGTCGTACTTACACATAGGTAGGTGTTAGGTGGTTGTTTTTTTTTTATTTGCTCATTCATTCATCAAGCACTGCTGGAAGCTGAGATAAATCACAGTGATGTCAACGGAAAAATTGGTGTCGAAGCAAGAGACACATGGCAGTGTATCCAGTCCATACTGTCGTGTGGGCTCCTTACAGCACACGGTAGTTGGATGTCCTTTGTGGAAAGCTGCTCTGTCATGGGTTTTGCAGAACGTGCTGCTCTAGATGGATTGCTCTAGATTAATTTTTTTAACGCATAGGGTATCTGTTTCTTCTTTATGTTGCATTATCCCAGTTTGTACCAGTAGCTGTAGCACCTGGCTGTCCACGTCCAAGCATCCCATGGTAATGGTGTGGTACAGAGATGCTCAGGTCTCGTTTCAGATCTTCATCCCCAGCTGCTGGAGGTGTGCTGGGCCTCATCATCATATGTGGTCACTCTCAAGTTGCTTATGAAATCTGGAAAACCAGCTTTTTTTTTCTTTTCTTTTCCTCCTTGTGCGTGTGGTGCACTTAAAGTGGAACGAGCGTTAATTGAGTGATTTAGCAGATGCTCTGAAAAAACACTGCAAGCTCCCTGGTGCGGGGTTGCTTTACAGCAGTCTTCTCTTGCAGACTTGCCCGCAGTTGATGGTTCTTTGAAGAGCCTGTGATGATTCTGTATCTAGAGATGGTTGAAGCACGCTCAGCTCCGCCCAGATGTCAGTGGTGCTCAGCACTTCGTTTTCAAAGAGAATTTGTTAACACAAGCGTAGTCTGGGAGATGAAAGGATCCGTGGTGAGCCTCGTGTGAGGCAGAGAGACACCAGGCAGGAAAAGAAGGATCTGAAGAGAGATTTTTTTGCTGGTCAGCTGTGGCAGAGGAGCCTTTCTCCAAGTGAGGAAGAGCTTTCTCTTGGTGTATCTAAGATGTAAGCTAAGGAGATTGACTGGGAAAAGAGGATGGGCAGCTCCACCAGGACAGCCACTGTCCAGAGCAGCCCTTGTTTCTTCTGCTCCTTCATCTGGGGTGCTGTGCTGCAGCTCGTGGGGTTTAGAGCCTGTCTGCCGGCACCGAGGAGCTGCACTGCACAGTGAAGGTTTCACTGAATAGCGAATAGTGACAGCTGAGCATGGAAACGGAGATATTGAACACGGCGTTTGCCTCTGGGCTGCAGACGAGCTTGTCTGTCCTTCCCCATCCACGCTGACGGGCCCTTCTTCCTTCCAGCCAGCTCTGCTGGCACGAGTCCTCTCTGGGGAGATTCATCCCAATCCCTCGTGCTTCTGTTTCTCATCCTTTAAAATCATTGGCATTAGAATCACAGAATCACAGAACGGTTTGGGTTGGAAGGGACCTTAAAGATCATCTAAATCCAACCCCCTGCCATGGGCAGGGACACCTCCCACCAGCCCAGGTTGCCCAAAGCCTCATCCAGCCTGGCCGTGAACCCCTCCAGGGATGGGGCATCCACAGCTTCTCTGGGCACCCTGGGCCACTGCCTCATCACTCGCACAGTAAAGAACTTCTTCTAATATCTAGTCTAAATCTGCACTCTTCCAGTTTAAACCCATTACCCCAATCTAGAGCCATAAAGTGATCTAGAATCAGCTCTAGAATGTTATCGTGAATGATAACATGATCTCGAATGTGCTCTAGAATGATCTCTAGAATCAGCTCTGGAACTATCTAGAGGCATAAGGTAACCTAGAATCAGATCTTGGATTAGATCTAGACCGCCAAAGTGATATAGAACCCAATCTAGAACCTCAAAGTTACCTAGAGCATGATCTAGAACCAACAAGTGGGTAAGAACCTGATGTAGACCTATAAAGCGACCTAGAACCTGATCTAGAACCACCAAGCGAGCTAGAACCCGATCTAGAACCACCTCCTTGCCAAACCCCCAACTCCATTGCTCAATTCGAGTTCGGCAGGGCTGAGCTGGGCTGGACCGGTTCCTGCCGTGAGCTGTGAGCTCTCCTCCCCGCGGCCCTGGGATGCACCGTGATGCTCAGCCTCGGGACGCAATGGGTGCCCTGCTTCTCCTTTCTGCGTGTGAGTACGATAACTCTGAAAGACAGCACCCCACGTACCTGCGATGAGCAGTGAAAATTGGAGGCACCGCTGGAAAGATAACCCAGCTCTCGTTCAAGCAAACGAAACCCAGCCTGGCAATAGGAGGAGGTGCCAGGACAGCCCTCCTCCAGGAGCAAATTAAGACCATACTCCTGGCCATGAC
>NW_010110320.1:0-15796 GCF_000699245.1 Pterocles gutturalis | reverse complement strand
AACTAGGAAGAAGCGCCAGACGTGGTACTTTCCAAGCAAATACCGAATGGCACGGAGCCCTTAGCGGAGTGCTGGAGTTCGGGCAGCGGGATGGAGAGAGCTCTGAAGCTGTTGCCTTGGTGCTGGGTTACGAAGAACGTGGCTGAGGGCCCCTTGCCCGTTTTTCCCTCGTGTATCTTCGCAGGAACAAGGTCCCATCCCTGGAGTGGTTTAGCACCTTCCAGCAGCCCTTCGTACTGCTTTTACCTTTCTAAATGCTGCTCTTGCAGGTTTTTCCCCCAGCTGTTTTCTCAAGTGTGTCCTCTGATCTTTCAAAAGTAGATATTTCCCTACTGTTATCAGCACATAATCAACAAGACTGCATGGATAGCAAAGTGAGACAAGCCCCGGCAGGGGACAGAGAGGTACGGTTCAGTCCCAGGGGCACCTCTGTTCCCCCTCGGGCAGCAATACTGCCCAGCTCAGCCCACGCAGAGCTCTCCAGGGAGCGCGATGCTGGTGGGATGTACCCATCTTGGGCTGAGCTCAGCATGTCTGTCCCCTCCTCGCTTGGTGCTGGGAGAGCAGTAATAGCAATTCTTGTGTTCCTGCAGAGCGGCTTCTGGGGCAGACCCCTAGATCTGGGCTGGTTTCAGCTTGTGGTCCGTGAAAGCTGTAAATTGCTGCAGAAAAGTTTAAACTCTCTGTTCAGGGACGTGGCCCACCTTTGCGGTGGTCTTGGGTGTTGAGAAGGTTTGAAAACCATTTACTGAACAGAGCCACTTTCTCCAGGGTAATTAAAATGAACGTGCTTGGGGTGCAGGGAGGGGTGTGGAGGTCCTGGCTTGGCTGTGCCTCTCCCCGTGAGGATGCTCAGCCCCGCTCTGTGTAAAACTCGGCAATAAGGAAGTTGGTCACCAAAAAAAGCCACTGATGAAGAGCACGCTTTATGATTTGGAGTTGGGAGCCAATTCACATCTTAGGATGTTTTTTTTCCCCCTTTTTGGACTTCCTGGCATCTGACCGAGTTGCCAGCCCTCTGTGTTGCCCTGAGGCACACGGCCACCCTGTGCTGTGCTGGCCAGGGACCTGAGAGCCGATTCTAACAAACCTTCAGGGATCAGAACCTGCAGGTTTCTGGGGTGTACTGGCATCTGCTCTGTGGGATGGCAAGTGTGGAGGCCAGCTGGATGGGAGCCGGGCCCGTGCTTTGGTTTGGCATTTGCCAGGTCCTGTGGTGCCCGTGAACCGGTGCAGCCCCATGAGCTGTCCCACCAGCCTGCACCGGGGGCCAGGTACTGTGCTGTCTCTGGTTTTATTCTTCTCTTTCCACTTTCCCTTATGTTCCATGGTTTTTTTCTTTTGTCTAATATTTCAGAATTTGTCCATCAGGCTGGCTGCCAAACTCAGCGAATGCCACCGACGCTGGGTGTTCTGCAGGGCCAGTCTGCCCCTGTGGCATCCGCCGAAAGCCCAGCTCTGCTAAGTGAAGGGGACAGGGGACCCTGGGCTTGCCAGCTCCCCTGGGGGAAAGACACCTTTGATGCTCTGGTTGTCACTGGTTTCATTAGAGCGAGCCGTGTCCGAGGCCAGTGGGGCTCTCCAGTCTCCTTGCCATGTCGGTACAGATGGTGGGGATGGTTTCAGCATTTGCCTTCTCCAAAATGAAGGAATTTCTCCAAGATGTAGGAATCCCTTTATGTGTCTTCCTGGAGGACCAGGAGGGGCTGGGCCAGTCTGGGAGGTGATGCTGCACCTCAGAGCAAGCAAAACCAACCCGGCATCCCTCCAGTGTGAGCTTCCCGTGGTGTTTCGGGTGGTCCTGGGTGCTGTGGCTGGTGGCCCAGTTTCTCTGCATCCTTGTTTCTGGCTGAGGCAGGGTTGGTTCCAGGGCAGGAGCTCTGCTGGGGCTGGGATGTTCAGCAGCCGCCACCTTGTGCAATCACCATCCCACTGTCCTCTCCTTCCAGACGAGGGACTCCTGCGCTGGGCTGGGCTCCTCCTTTTACAAAGGGCCATGAATCGTGAATCGTGAATCGCAGTCCTTGATATGCAGGGAGGAGCTGGGAGGAGCGGGAAAACCACCTCTGGCAGGAGGAGAGCTTTATTGCACCCTCTGAAATGTCACGTTGGTGACGCAGCCGCAGGCGATGGCGTTGGGGTGATGGGGTTGGACGTCTGTAGCCAGAGTCCATCTCTCTGCAGAACCCAGACATCACGTGGCTCTCGCCTCGTGCTGGAAGCTGTCGCTGTCGCTAATATGCCACATCAGAGATGAGATGCTGCTTGTCGTTAGCATTGGGGAGGGGGGGTAAAGGGCATCCTCCCGAGGATTTGGTGCAGTGGCTGCAGCATCGGTACCACAGGTGGCCAGCAGCAGCTCTTGGCCTTTCGTTTGCTCTGTATCATCCAGTCTGATAAAAGGTCGAGATGCTTGGAATAATTGTTGGTAATGGTCAGGCTCGTGATTGCTGCATCCTTTCTCCAGGCAGCAGTGTGGCAGACTTGCAGCCTGGTGCCCCAGCGGTATTTATTTGTATTTTGCCAGCACCTGCTCACCTCGACCTGCATTGCCTGGGGTGATGGACGAGCACAGAGTGCATCCTCAAGTTTAATAACGTAAAGGCTGAAGGGCTCAGACTCTCATGATATCGATATTTCTTTTTTCTTCATTTGCGTTTACGACGATTCTTCCCTAGCACCTGCTTTTAAGGTGGGTTCTGCTGTGTTTTGTTAGCCCTGGGGTGTGTTTTTAAGCAAATGGCTGGATGAGCTTCTCCAGCAGGAGTCAGGCTGATGGCTGTTTTCTTCCTTCCTTTCTCTTCCCTAGAAACTGGCAGCTGAATGCCAGAGTGCTGGCTACCCAGGGACCCTCATCCCGTACAAGTGTGATCTCTCCAACGAAGAGGAGATCCTGTCCATGTTCTCCGCCATCAAAACCCTTCACCAAGGAGTTGACGTCTGCATCAACAACGCGGGGCTGGCGCGCCCGGAGCCCCTGCTCTCGGGGAAGACGGAGGGCTGGCGGACGATGATCGACGTGAGTAGTGCCCCTGGGAGAGGGGGGAACTGTGCTGGATTTTCATTTCTTCTGGCCACCAGTGCCATTGTCCCCATCTGCTTATTTCACATGTGCAGAGCTGAGGAGCTGCTTCCCATCGGCTCTGACACAGCCCGGATCTGCTGGTGGGGGAAGGGGGAGGACATCGTGCGCTGCTGAGCTGCATGCCTTCACTTTGGAGTATGAAAACACTCAATACCTTCAGTAGCGTTTTTTCGTGTAGCTCAATGGCTTTCTTCACTTTTTTTCTACAATAAAATAGGAAATTGAATGCCAAGCGCTGGCTTTTGTAGCTAATCCCGTTAGTTGTAGCAGTGGGCTGTAAAATGAGGAGATTCTTTTTGGCTTAAAAAGCTGTAATGCTTTTTGTCTTTGTAGCTTAATTTTCTGCCCATAATCTGGTTAGAGCAGGATGTGAACACGGCAATTTCACGTGCCGAACTGGGAGTTTGTGCGGATGGTCCATGCCGTTCACTAGCGGCGCTCCTCCCTGGGTGTTGCTGTCCTGAGGCTCTGCTGTGCGTCTTTTCTGGACTCTACCATCTTTTGTCATTGTGTGATGTCCCTTCTCTGCACATAGCAGTGACGGCCACGGCTGCGGGACCCCCAGCAGGTTTGTGTGCCCTTGCGACGGCCCTTCTGTACTGGCTGTCCTGCAGCTCTGGCCGGTGAGATGCTGAAACGGGAGCTTTTCATGAAGGTGATTTTCCCCTCCTGTCCTACCTGCTTTTGTGCATGAATGTGTTACCCTCGTAGGAAAAGGAGTGGAGCTCCTCGCTCCGAGTAAGCCTTGTAGCACCTCCAGCAGCCCTGAGAGCTTGTCCTAGTGAAGGAAAAGACGTGTCTGTTTGAAAGCTGCTCCAAGCTGTAGGCTCAGAGCCACTCCGTCTGACAGCAGAGCCAGCCGGGATCTGTCGGCTCCTGCGGCAGCCGGTGGCTGTTCATCCAGCCCCAGATTCAGGGCTGTGTAAAGCAGAGCAGAGAACACATCGAGGCCTCAGACTCCTGCTGCCAGGGCAAGAGCTGCCATACCCTGGCTAATTAAGTTCTTGTTAGGATTTTGGCCCATCTGCTGGCTGCTGTGACTGCAGCCAAAGCAAGCTCAGCTCAGCTTTGTCTGCCCAGCCGGGCTTTTGTGGGTTGCCCAGCCTGGGTCACTGCACAGCCGCATCTCCCCAGCCCCGGTTGCCATGGAGTCTTTAAAGAAAATGAAGTGAAGTGTAGCTGAGGCTGAGCGGGTGGAAAGCAGGGCACTTCCCAGCGCTGTCTCGCTGCCAGCCTGGCCCCGCGGGTTGCCTGCGCCTTGTAAACTCCTTGTCCTGGTCGCTGTCATCGCGTCTCGTGTGGATGCCTCCGTGGATGCTGCGTGTCCCTTGTGCTCCCGGTTGCCATGGAGTCTTTAAAGAAAATGAAGTGAAGTGTAGCTGAGGCTGAGCGGGTGGAAAGCAGGGCACTTCCCAGCGCTGTCTCGCTGCCAGCCTGGCCCCGCGGGTTGCCTGCGCCTTGTAAACTCCTTGTCCTGGTCGCTGTCATCGCGTCTCGTGTGGATGCCTCCGTGGATGCTGCGTGTCCCTTGTGCTCATTTCTCTTTGCTCTTCAGACCTTTTGTTCTCTGGAAGGTGGGGAGCCTGGGGGGAACACATGGTTTGTGCCAGCTGAAGACCCTTCCCCTCTCCATGGCCCCTGCCCTGGCTGCTCAGGTGGGAGGGCTCCCTTTATCCCCCCTGCCAGCAGTTTTAGGGAGCAAGATTTTGGAACAGGATTGTCCTGAATGAGACACTCCCGCGTTGGTGTTTTCAGCGGCTCAAAGTCTGGGAGTCTGTGGGGTGCCCTTCCTTGCGGGTGCTGCTGTGTGTGTCCTTTGGAGCTGCTTCGGGGTGGGAGGAGAGGCAGGGTAGGGGCTCTGCAGGGGCAGCATTAGGAAACCAGGCTGGGGGTGTGTTTTATTCCCAGGGGTGATCTCTATGGCCATGTCTGCTCAGATTTGCTTGGCAAAAATGCTGTCGTAGCACTGGGAACAGACTGAGACATGCAGCTGGTGGGTTTGCTCTGGGCTTGTGTGTAATTGTCAGAATAACACGTGGACCTTTAATGTGAAGGTGAAGCCCTGGAACCCTCCAGAGCCAAATGCTTCACCCACCTCAGCCTGTGCAGCCTGCCAGGCTTGGGCTGTGCTTTTTAGCCTGTTGGTAAGTGGTAGAAATAGCTCTGGGTTTTTCCTTTTGCCTGTGTCCCCAGTTTTGTGGCTGTCACCTCCCCGCTTGGGAATCTCACTCTCTGAGCATGCCATGGCTGTGCCGGCGCAGCAGCAGGGTTTGGGGAGGGGTCTGCGCTGACAGCTCTCCCCGCTGCGGCACGCCAGCCCCAGGGAAACACTCCCCAGGCCTATTTCTCCTCCATGCTCTGAAGCTCTCGGAGGGTGAGGATGGAGGAAGGTTGCCAGCACCTTTCACGGGCCACTGGGCTTTGCAGAGCGAAGCTGGAGCAGGGAGGCTTCTTCCAAAGGTCCCTTGGAGAAAGGTGTTGGAGAGCGGCACGGTTTGGGATGCTGTTGGAGAGGTTCGGTGTACTTCTGGGCTGCAAGACGGGAAAAGTTTTTAAACAGTCATCGATCTATCGATTTAAGAAGCATTAGGGCCTTAAATTAAAGGCATTTTTTTCTTTTTGGTAAATTGATTTTTGCTTCCATGCATTTTTTATGAGCTTTGAGGCTCTGTCTCCTTCCATGCTCCCCTCTCAGTTTACCTATTCCGTAAAATTTCTTGATATACATCTAACAGTGTAAACCATATTTATAATTTACTTACTCCTCCTCTTTTTTAATGCTCCAGTTCCTTATTGTCCTTTATTTATTCCCAAGGGGGGAGCTGCTTCTCCCTGGGCTGCAGGAGTCTCAAGAATTGCATTTTCAGCAGCGCAGAGCCCAGTGTTGCCAGCCAGAAAATTCGGTGTGTGCGGAGGAGGGAGCGTGTTATCACAGGCAGGTTCTGAGCCCGTTCACAGCTTCTCCTCTTTTCTCTACTTGTTTATGAGGTTGTGCCTGACATGGGGCTGGGGCAAAGTCCTCCAGCCGCCCCCAGCCCACGCTGGAGTAGCCGGGGCTGGGCGCTGCGGAACACGCCAACTCCGGGCTCTGGGATTTGAACAGCTCCTTCACGTTTTACCTACTGACCTTCACAGCTGGGAATTCAAGCTGAACGTTCCATTTGCTGTGTTCAGGGCACAAAGGACTGCAGCGCACATCCTCTTGCTCCTGGAGACACTAAATGGGTTTGATTCTTGGCATTATCCGTTGGCCGGTGAGGCTCTGCTCTTCTTGCTTTTATACGCCATCTGTGCAGAGATATATTTTCTGTAACCTGGGTTTTTATATGTGCTTGGGAGCTGGGATACTCATTTAGATGCCTTAGAAAAGGCTGATTCTGGGAAGTGAAATGCTCAGCGGCTTCCAGGAACAGCATCTTTTATCTTCTCCCAGCCTGGCAATTGGAACTCATTAATTACTAGAAAATGTGCCTTTGTTGTTTCTATTGCAGTAGCACACACACGCGCAGTCCCCGACCTGCTGCCTCATGCAGCGTGCTGTGCAAAGGCAGGGCGCAGATGTCTTTGCTAAGGGACCTTTGAACCTTTTGTTCTTAAAATAGTGAGGAGGCTGAGAAGTGTCTTGCATGGATATTTGTAACAACAGCCTTTAGATTGTTTGTCCAAGTGATACAGCCCTATGGCTTGCTGATTTTCCAGGCATGATTTTAGGTTCCCGAGTGCCTGTTCCACATTTTAAAATGAGATTTCACCTAAAAAATCCTGCGGGTGCTGTGGGGAAGAGGCAGTGAGGCAATCCCAGCTCAGCTGCCTTCCAGCCAGTGGTTTTATTGTACCAGGGCGTCTTCTTGTACAGGCTCTGGACTTTCCCGTGTGGCTGTTGATTAGTATCTTGCTTTGCCAGTAGTTGTCAAAATGTTGTAACTCTCCCCACGCAAGGAAACGTTGCTCAGGGTGAGTCACAGCACTGGAGCCAGGGCTCAGGCTTTGGGCTGATGTTACCCTCTAGTGGCCTACGGCGATGGATTGGAGCCACCAAAGACACGGTGCCTGGTAGGCTCGGGGTGTCCTGGGGCAGGGAGGAAAGCAGGGATGTTGCTTATCACAAAGGCTTTTTATACCAACAGCTGCCCAGATCTGTATCGGAAAGGACTGGCTCCTCACTTGGGTGGTATATCGGACTGGAGCAGGTTGCTCCCCACTTTCCTTGACCACCCTACTGTGAAATCCAGCAGCCTTCAGATGCCCCACGGGCTCTGGGCTTCGCTCCAGTGCCGAGGTGCCACTTCTGTGGACATGTCTGCTAACCTTCTTCCTTGCACAGCCAAGGTAAATCTTCAACCCGGTGCCAGGGAATTATCTCCGCAGTTCCAGGTATGATGACTGAGATATCCGGCAGCGACTGTGTGCTCAACCAAAGTGCACTTGGACGAGGATGACGACTCTCCTTGTTGTGTTGCCTGGGTACTCCAAGATCAGATAAACATTCTATTTATCTATTGCCAAGGCAAAAACTCGTAAGCACGGCCTCTCATAATGAATAGCAAATAATGACCAAGACAGAAGCGGTGACCGGAAGATCATTGTTCAGCCGACCCCACTCGTCCTTTGTGTGCTGCTCAGTAATTACATCTCAAAACCATCCCTTTCTGCCTCTTACTTGCTGGTCTCCAAACCAGTGTTCCTCTCTGGCATGTCCTTTCCTGCTAGCAAGTCGAGTTAGCCTGCCCCGTTCTTGTTGATGAGTTTCACAGTGACGGTAGCCAGCCCTCTGATGGCTCCTTCGCTCGCTGTCCACATGGCCTCGTTCCTGCTGCTCCTCCTCCCATTTATAGTCGCACCTGACTTATGACTCATCAGAAGTTTAGTTCTTCTGGGACATTTAGTTCACAGTGGTGTTTTTAGACCTGGCTGGCCGGCTCGTTTAGTTAGCAAAGTGATATGCCATTAGGTGGGACCTGTCAGTGTGTCCTGCCCTGAAATGGTTCCCCCCCTTTCTAGAGGGCTTCAACAAGCACTTTCCACCTTTCAGCCACTTTCCCAAATCGAAACCACTATAAACTCAAGCAATTAGCACTGCCGCTGAGACAGCTCGCTCGTCAGTCTTGCACACACCTCTGGGTGGGTTGTATTTCAGCTGGGGGAATTTCCCTATCTCTGTCTTCTTGGAAACTTTGCCTCTCTGTTTCATGGTCAGCAAATGCTGAAGCCACCTGCCCATTAGCGGTGGCACACTGCAGAGGTGACACGACGAGTTTAACCAAGCCGCGGCGTGCTGGGAAGTGCTGCTCCAAAGAGAAGAGCCTGGAAAGCTCTGGGTGCTGTGCTGAAGGACTGGATACATTGCTGTGTCCTTTCTTCCTTGGCTTATCCGGTTAGGGCTGAGGAAGGTGTCAGCGGACAGTGTGATGGATCGGTGGCTTTCATACCTGCAGGGCTACTTGCCCACTGTGGCCTCCCCCGTGGCACGCTGTCATCTTTGGTTTCATGTGTGATGGGAAGCTCTTTGCTGGCCGCGTGGTTTGCAGCACCTCTGAGCGCCTGGTGCTCTGACAGGCGATATCTGGGGATTTCCTCGTTAACTGGCTGACCTAATTACCTGCTGTTAGCGTCCTATCAGCTGCCCAAAGACCCGCGTGCTCAGTGCTGTACAAAATAAACAGCTGTGTCTCCTGGACAGAGCCCTGGCTGCGGGGAGGTGGGTTTGCTCTCCCTTTGCACTCTACCCTCACGCTTGCCCCTAAAACAATTAAATCCTTTTATTTCTGGCAGAGGCCAAAGCTGTCTCCCAGAACTGGGTGTCTGTGCCTCCCCAAACCCCCAGTTACTGGTCGCAGCGTGGTGTGGGTGTGCAGCAGGTGTGCGGTGTGTACGTGCATTTCCCTCTGTTGGCGTTTGCAGGAATTGCCGTGGGTCGGGGACTGGAACCTGCGTCCGCGGCTTCAGGCGTGCAAGAAGTCAAAAGGTGCCAGGTAGGGCGGCTGCTCTTAGTTTCTTCTTCTTTTCTCATCCCTCAGGTCAATGTGATGGCTGTAAGCATCTGCACCCGAGAGGCTTACCAGTCCATGAAGGAGAGAAACATTGACGATGGGCACATCATTAACATTAACAGGTAGGCAAGGGGGGAACGTGGGATCAGCCCCCTCCCCACCTCGCAGAGAGGGTTTGAGCAGTGGAGCTTTAACCGTGGAGCGGGCTGGTGGTGCCCAAGGAGAGGTTTTCCAAGGATTGCAATGGTTGATTTTTTTCAAACCACTTTTTACCTCTGCTGGTCTAAGTGCAAGAAAGACCGAACCAGGGAGAAAAGGATAATGCCGACCGCTTGCAATGGTGCAAGGTTGAAGACTGAATCTTCTTGCCCAGCTCCAGCAAACAGCCGTGTCGAGAGGAGCCTTGGTGGTGTGCGGTTCCCACTGGAGAGGGGAATTCCTCCTGTAGCCACCACGCCAGCCTCTCTCTCCGTGTTCATTACGGTGGTTTGAATATCTGGTTGGTTCCTCCTCGGGACTCTGCTTGCCTCCCGCCTCTCAGCGCTTTCCTTTCTGCTCTCTCCTCAGCATGAACGGCCACAGTGTTGTGCCACAGTCGGTGGTGCATTTTTACAGTGCCACCAAGTATGCAGTCACAGCCCTCACGGAGGGGCTGAGGCAAGAGCTCCGAGAAGCCAAGACCCATATACGAGCGACAGTGAGTACTCTGGGCTCTCTTCCTCTCTCCTGCTTTTGTGAGCTGTGTCAAGGAATAAATTTTTTGGGGGCACAAGGTGGGCAAGTTGCTTGGCCGGGAGCGAGGGGTCTCGTGACAGCAGAGGGAAGCCGTCGGCTGGGCTGCCAGCTCTCATTTGGAGCTAGCATCTCAGCAAGTGATGTGTCCAGGATTTAATTTGTAGTGCAAGCTTTTCCATCGTTTTTTTCTCTGTCCCTTTGGGGCATGAAGAGGGAAGGACCCATCAGCGGTTCCCCAGAGGGACCTGCCCCAGCAGTCATCAAGGCAAAGCCTGCTCTCTTAAACTGTTCCCCTGGAAAAAGGGTGGGGAAGGAGAACAATAGGAAGGGGGCTGGTTTGGATTTTCTCTCTTTTTTTTTTTTTTAATTTTTATTCTTTTACTGAAGGGGAATTACAAATCCTATTAGGATGTGTTCTGCTTTTTTTTTTCTCCAGTGTATATCTCCAGGACTGGTGGAAACGGGATTTGCTTTTAAACTTCATGATAATGACCCTGAGAGAGCTGCTGCAACCTACGAGAGCATTCGGGTAGGACATGGAGAAACGGAAACAGAGGGAAGTGGCTCCGCTTATAGTGTAGCAGTCTCTCTCCTGGCTAACAGGACAAGGAACTAGTTCTGCACAGTGCCCAGTGCTTTTCAGGATGTAATCAGCAAACCCAAAGTCTCAGCATTCAAACCGCAGATTTTGCACTGATATTTACACCCTATGTAGGTTTAATTCAGGTTCAGTTTCCCACTCCCTATATTTTTTCTTTTATTTTGATGTTCCTGTAAATAAATGTCAGTCCGCTTTGACATTTTGCAGGCTACGACCTCTTTACTGAAGAGAAGATATAATAAGGAAACACACCTACGCAAGAAAAAATGTGAGAGCGTGTTGTCTCGCAGGTGGCTAGCACAGGATTCCTTGTGCTTCTCTGGGAATTTTTGAGAAGGATGGCAATGCCTGACCTGGCAGAATTACTGTGCCAGGAGGAAGAGTGTTCACAGCAAATGGAGAGTTATCAGCACCAGACACGTCCTTTGTTAAATTTTTTATGGATTATTTTTTTTTCCTGCTTGCTTGCAATCTTTTTGACGTGCCCCAGCGACACTGTCGAAACTCATTATTGATGGTTAGGAAAGGAGTGATCTTGTGGTTACCTTTCTGAGCTGCCCTTTGAACTAAGAATCTCTTTTTTGTCTTTCCAGTGTCTCAAAGCCGAAGACATGGCTAACGCTGTCATATACGTCCTCAGCGCCCCACCCCATGTACAGGTAGGCTGTGGGGGGGTTGCAGGACTCTGCTGTGGGTGGCTGAAGGTGGAGGGGGATAACTGCTCCCCTGATAATTATTAATCGGCATCGCTGTATCAGCTGAGTGCTTAGCACAGCCTGGGCTGGGGATTAGCAGTGATCCTGGTTGTTTACAGTTCCCTTATGGCAGCTATGGGGCTGCTCACCGCCCCGCGGAGCCAGCAAAGGCTGCTCTGACCCCAGGGAAGGACTGTGCGAGGCAGGGGCAACGGGAGGGATGTGGGCATGGTTTGCCCCCCCCTTTTTTTTTTTTATATAGTGGCATCTGAGATTTCCCGAGAGTCTTGCAGCTGGGTCAGGTGCCAAATGACATGTTGGGCCTGATCCTGCCCAGTGCTGTGCAGCTCCCCAGGGGTGGTGTGAGATGCTGGTGCTGCCAGAGGGACTTCCCTCCTGTGAAATGAGAAATAAGTGACCAGCTTTGAGCTGGAGCCAGGAGGAGGCAGGAGCAGTGTCAAAGTTTAGTATATGCAATGTGAAAGTTCCTGTTGCAAAACCAAACTTTGATCGTGAGAGGTTTAGCAGCCCCTTGGGTGAACTCTGCTCCGAGGAGCAAGATGTGGCTGTTTTGACACTGGATGAGCAGTGATAGCTGCCTTCTTGTCTTAAGAAGATAAAAAAGTCCTGCCCTGGCTGATCCAGCAGTGCTTCTGCTTAACCCTCTGTGCGCAGGACCAAACTGAAGACTTGAACCGTGAGAGTTCGGTGTCATCTTGCACCTTTTCTGCACCTGTTTGTGCTTTTATCCCTTGGGCTGAAGACAGAGCAGTCACATTCACCTTTATTTCTTTATAACATCTCAGTTAAGTAGGCTCATTTCTTGCCACTGTAACGGTGCAGCATGGAAGTGCCCAGTGCAGTATTTAAAATGGACTCCAGTGCTCCAGTAACATTCTGTGTCGGTCTTTTCTAGATTGCAGATATACAGATGAGGCCCACGGAGCAGATATCATAGCAAACGAAGGAGCGGCATGAGCAGCACCATGTATCCACTCCACTTCGAACCCTCTGGCAATTTAGGGTTTCGTCGGCTGGCTAGCAACGTTTTAATCAAGTACCAAGGATCACGTTTGAAGAATTATTTTTCTCTCCCTCTCTCTGAGCTGGTGCTGGTGCTGAGCCAGTTTCAAAAGAAATAGTAGTGGGTCTGTTTCTTCCCCACTCCTTTCTGAAACTGCTAAAGAGTAAAATGTATTTGGAAATAATGCAGGGAAGTGGTTTGTGGAAGATTGTTGTCTCCAGGCTGGTTTATTCTTCCTTTTGTTTTCTTTTCAAGGTTTGTTTGATCTTATTTGCTGATGCCATGTCTGGGCACAGGTGAAGTGTCACGAGATGTTTGCCAGCTTTAGTGTGCTTAGGGTTTGAGATTTTCAGTAGATATCATACATGAATCCATCTCATTTTGGGGTTTATTTTAATCAGATTGATTACTGATGGTAGTGATGCATGTGATATCTTCTACTTCTTTCATACTCCACTGCCCTAAACCCAGTGTACAATCTCGCCCACCTCCCCACAGCCTCCTTTCCCATTCCCATGAGTCATACCTGACAAGTTTGAGGAAGTATAAATGCGTGCGCTTGCTATTTCTCTTTCTTTCTAGGTAGGTAGGTAAATAGTTGGAGGAAAAGTGCCTGTGCTTTTGCAGGTTAGAATGATCATCTAAGTGGCATAGTTACAGTAAGAGTGAGTTGTTTGGTATTTTTAATAAAAAGTAAATGTGTGCTGTCTAGTGATCACCTCTACCCTTGGTATGATCTCCCAGCACTCTTGATGTTTTTGTATGTGATATTTGCATGCATTGACACTTTTCTGGACATACTGATGGGTCTTAGAAAGATGTACGGTGCTGTTTAAATGCTGGTGCTGATGAGTTGGACATGTTGAAAGTTTGTTTATGTGCAGAGATACAAACTCAGAGAGAGAGAGAGAGAGAGAGAGTGAAATGAACCATGCTGAAGCTGTCTAAAATGAAAATATCCTAGTAGGGGCATTTGCCAACAAAGCAGCAGGTAGAAGGTCTGGTTCAGGTCTCGTACTGGTTCTGTGCTGGCACAGCCCCATTGTTCTGCTCTGGAGTTATTCTAACGTGAGGGAGAAGAGAATCAGCCTCCAAGCTGATACATGCAGAGCTGGAGACCGCTTGAGTTGTCTTAAGACTCTTGCAGCGTGGCAGAAACACGTCTGTGTGTCATCCAACTCTCTACAGAGCTGTGGAGCTGTTACTGTACATGTTGCCTTAAGATTGCAGACTCGCTCCTGCTGCGCTCTGGGCTTCCTGTAGTGTTTTGGAAGGCGAACCGTTGGAGCAGGTATGGTCAGTTGATTGGAGGACTGGGAGCCAGAGACACTTGGGTTGGGTTGTTTTGCTTACACCAGTATAGTGCTGTGGGAGTTCATCTGTGTTACACCACCGTAAGGGAGACCAGAACTGGGCCGCTACATCTTGAGTTTCAACTCCCTGGTATAGCCTTGGGCAAGTCACTTTACCTCTCTGCCTCAGTTTCCTCATCTGTAAAATGGGGATAATAATACTTACCTACCTCACAGGGGTGTTGTGAGGACTCATAAACTTTTGTAAAGCACTTTGAATATGAGAAGCGCTATGTAAGTGCTGAGTGTTGATATGAAGTATTATTATTAATTAAATCTTGCGATACATATAATTCCTTGTGCTAAAGGTGAGCAACTGTAGAAGGATACAAGGAGAAAACTGGTAAAACATTCCTGCATAATGGCAAAACAAAGGCAATTTGCCCCTTTTTGTTCTCTATATAAATACATGCTCATGGTGTGTTCTGTCCGTTCCTCGTCTGTCACCAGTTTCTACTGGCAAATACACATAGCCCTGTCTCTGGATTTGGCCTTTTTATTTACTGTGAGTGAAAATCATGCCCCGTGGTGCAGTCTGGCACCTCTGTAATGCACTGCCCTCCTCCACCTGGCCGAGGCGGTGGCTTTGTGGAGGTTCTTTGCACAGAGCTGGGTTTCACCTGCGGCATTGGGTTAGATCGTGTCCTGCAAGGAGCAGCCAGTCCAGGTCTGCATGCAGCCAGCGATCCTCACTGCAGCAGAGAGCCGGCACCAGCTGAAAAAGCTCTTCGGTTTCCATGCCACCACGATGCCCAATTCAGAGGCACTTGGCTAAGGAAGGTTCAAGCACTACTGTGCTTTTTTTATAACACCCCTGTGATGTTCAGCTAGGCTTGGTATGAAAACTCCTGGTGTTTTCCATTGGGTTTCTTGCTGAAATTCAGCAGATGCGCTGTGTGGCATGTGCCATCCTTTTAAGAGAAGATGGTTGAACTAAGAATTGGAGCCTAGAAGAAAAAGATGAGAAATTAGGAACTTCTGAGCAGAAAAAACATGAGCAGGGATGGGGTTAGCGCTGCTGAAACATCTGATTTCGGGGGTGCAGCCCAGTACATGAGCAGAAAAAACATGAGCAGGGATGGGGGTAGCGCTGCTGAAACATCTGATTTTGGGGGTGCAGCCCGGTACGAAGTTAAGCAGATGTTGAAATCCATGGCTGAGGAGGGACAGAACTTATCTTTCAGCTCTGCAAAAGGAGAGAATTGCTTAAGATGTAAGACCTTGGACAACAGCCGGTCCAGGCAGTTCCTCTCCGCAAACACAACCTGTGTGACCTGCAGCCCGGGGAGTTTGAGATTTTTTCCCCCAAGAGCATTTGTAACATTTGCGAGTCTATAAAATAACCTTGAAACTATATCCAGTATATTTTTCCATTTTAAATATGTTTTTACGGGATAATTTGTGAACTTCCCCTGCGAGGTGCAGCCCGTGGAGGGGTCAGAGCGGCCAAGCGACCCTCGCCAGCCTTGTGTCACCTGCTGGCACCTGCAGCCACCTTCCCGGAGCGGCAGCGTGATTCTGAGGCGATTAAACACCCCAGGCAGGAGGGTGAACGTGTCGTTTATCAGTAGGTTTCTAATTGTGGACTGTAAAATAATAAAAAGAGAGGCACGCTGTGGTTCTTTTAAGCAGTTTTTGTGTTAAAACGTAATGTCCTTTTTACTGGTCACACCTAAACCTTTTCTTTGGTGAAGAGTTCAAACAGAAATGTGTGATTTTGGGTTCTTCGTGACACCCCAGGCAGGAGGGTGAACGTGTCGTTTATCAGTAGGTTTCTAATTGTGGACTGTAAAATAATAAAAAGAGAGGCACGCTGTGGTTCTTTTAAGCAGTTTTTGTGTTAAAACGTAATGTCCTTTTTACTGGTCACACCTAAACCTTTTCTTTGGTGAAGAGTTCAAACAGAAATGTGTGATTTTGGGTTCTTCGTGAGGAAAAAACATAATTGCTTCCTCGGGCAGAACAGCATCCGGGTGTCCCACAGATAACCAGGGGGGCTGGACTCACCGGCTTCTCTCAAGAGAGAAATCCCCGCTCCCAGGGGCCACTGCTGCTCAAACACTTTTTTAAAAAAATAATTAAAATACCAGGGCCAGGACTTTTCAACCCTTTTGTTGCTGGACCGGGGTGGCGGCGGTTGGGGTCTGTGGGATGCAGCCCCTTGCCCTGCTCTGTGAGGTGCCCTTATGAAGGGGTTAAAAGCTGGTTTTCGGGTTAATTAAGGCCCTGACAGGGGAGGCCAAGGCCGCTCGCTCCCCTCTGCCTGGGGGCAGCAGAACCCGATGCCCAGGAGGGACGGATGAGGGGGGACAAG
>NW_010110319.1:248496-258109 GCF_000699245.1 Pterocles gutturalis | reverse complement strand
TAACCCTTTCTTTTGTTGTGGCAGGGGAGCAGAAGGTCAAACATTTGCTTAAAATTAAGTGATGCAGTTACTCCTGGAACGTTTTCTTGCAAAGCCAGAAATTTAAAATAGAAATACCTCTCTCAATATCACTTCTACAACTAGAGTAACACCGGTGTTCTTACATTAGGGAGGTATGGCAATTCAGACTTGCCCATGTAACTACTGTCTTTTATACTTATATCAAATGATTATTCACTGTAAAGTATAATCCTAAAAAAACCTCAGGTTTCCTGTAATCTTTACTCTATCACTTTCTCCTACCAGGAAAAGTTTCTGCTGTAAAAAAAAAAGTTTCCACTGTAACCTAAAACATTCAGCAAAGAAAGCTGGTTTATGTGAAACACCTGTCAATGGAAGGAAAAAACCCCAAACCCTAAAACCCTTTGCTTGGTGTTTACCCTGATGCACTATTTATGAAAGATTCCCTAAAACTACAGGTGATTTGAGGAAACTATTACCTTATCTTCAGTTCATTCTAGTTCAGATACCACATTAATACTTACCGGTATGATAGGGGCAGTGCAGTGCATTTGTATTGCTTGAGGAAACATTGTTTTTAACTCTGAAAAGGTCCAAAGTTTCTAAAAATTTCCTATAACTTTTGAAGTCTTTTCATTTCAAAAGCATTTGTCTCTAGTTAGCTACTAGAAAAATGAGTCTTACACAAAGGGATAGTTCCATGATGCAGAGTCCAGACATACATGATTGTAAGAACTGGGGTAAGGAATGGGAGCACCTATTAATTTATTTACTCTTTTGATAATAAATTTAACCATATGAGGAGAAGCCCAAGAAGGGCAGACAACACTTTAATTTCAAAACTGACTGTATACAAACACCCATGTTTTCTGTACTTTCCTGGTTCCATGTTGGCTCTATGAAGCCACTCACAGTGGCTTGTAGTGATGAAGAATGGGGAGGCCCAAACAGAAAGTACCAGGAGAGCTGCTGAAGATCTTTCACATAAAAGCAGCTGGAGTTTTGGACCCAGATGATCCCTCTAAAGCAGAGACTCATCAAGGTTTCTGTCAAATAAGGTTTACTATAAATTTATTTAAAAAAAAAAAATACATACTCTTATATTGCAGTATATTGGTTGGTGGATTTGCTGTTGAATAATGTGAAATTAAGATAGGGAAGTGTTAAATCCCTCACTTTCAGCTCAGATTTTTAAGAAGCTACTTTATTATAAAACATTTTGTAGATTACAAATATTTTGAGGTTAAAGATGATCAAAAGATGCAGTTAACATAAATGTTACATAGATAAGCCATGAATATATTAAATGGAAATGCATGATGTTACAAAGGTCATTGTGGATTTATGCGATGCTTGTTAATGATCACCATAAAACACTCCGGGGTTACAGAGAAACTGGTATAACATATTGCAGAGGATTGTCTTGTGGAGACATTTCTTTAAATGCCACTGTTAAGAGTCACATGGAAGTCCTATTGTCTACAAACACATAGTCTATATTTTTACTGCAGTAGATTGTCATTTACATATTAATGAAATTTTAATCTTTAGATTCTATAAATACAAATACATTCTATATTTTTTATAACACTTTACAGTGAATAACAAAATATTTTCTTAGGTTTTAAATCTAATACTGAATTCTCCTGCTAGTTTCTTCAATGTTTTTAGTTCCCAGATCATTCAATAAACACAATAAATCAGACTTTAAAAATAAAAAAGCGTGAGGGTCTTTTAAACTTCTGTTCATATTGTTGTAAGTCCTGTCTTTCATTCTTCAGAAGCCTTTGGGTATTATTACATGTACAAAGTGCACAGGTGCAGATAAAACCTAATGAGATGCAATATGCAAATCTTATTTTCAAGACAGAATTATAAAACAAAGCAAAGAACAGTTCTGTTCTGTCAAAAGGCCTAAATAATGGATCTATAGCAGCAACATGCACTTCTGGTATTTCCATCTCTAGGCTGCTGCTGTCCTTTTATTATCCATTCCTACTCCACAAGGTTGAGGAGTACTTCCAGACAAGTACTAGTTACCAATGAATAAGATAATCCTGTTTGATAAATGAACAGAAACAAGAATGTGTGGTGTTTTCACAAGAAGGGAAAAGGATAGTCGTCTTTTTCTCCACTAGGGACTAGCTAGCTAATTCTTAAGATCAAATGAACACAATGTCAAGGGGGCTATAAAGTAGCATCATTCTGAAACAGAAGATATTTCAGATGGCATCAAATATAAGCCCATCACTGAGACAGCACAACAAATAGGCTTACCTCTTCACCACATCCCACAGCTTTGCATACCTTTGCAGCAAGGTATTTACTGCAATTCACCTTGGATCACATGTTACATATCTTGAAGTAAAACATGAAGAATTTGATGCTTAGAGGTTGTAGAGCCTAGAGACTGACAGTAAGAAAGCCAACACCGCTCCCAACATCTTCTCCAGGAATACCAAGGGTGCAGGGAACTTCTGATGGATAACCCTGAAAGAGAAAATTACCTTGTCCTCAGGAAAGAACAGTTCTGAAAATTAAATATTAACCTCGCACTGCTCTGAGATAGGATGCTAGAAAACAGTATGAAATCCTGTCCCAACTATCGCCTCTTACAGCCTACAAAACTAATAACCCACTTTTAGTGGCCTTTAGTCTGACCAGGATTGTACTCAGCTATAGTGAGGGCCAAAAGCTTGACAAATTTCTTCCTGAGCGTGAGGTTTTGAACGTCCATGGAAATCCCTGAAAGCAGCCTCGGCGTGAGCTAAACAGTCAAATTGCTGAGGGGTTTGATGAGCTGCACCATGTTGTATCACATGAAATCATCCAAACTGCAGTGCTGATGGAGCTGCTTGGTGTCCTGCCTGCGTTGCAAAGCCTCCCTGCTGTCACCAGGGAGCTGGCCTAGCTCTTTGAAAACTGGGATACACCTGGAAAAGTTGTAACAACTTTTCTGGATTGCCTTAAAGTCAACCTTGTAGTAAAATTAATCAGAAGAGTGTAATACCGCTGCAGCCTGCAGCTTCCCCTTGCTGGCAGCAGCCAGCCCGCTCTCCCAGCTCTGCCTCCCTGAGCTGAAGTTGCACACATTTGAGTAAGTGCCTGGGGAGCAACAGTGCTTGGCTGGGCTTCAGCTCCTTCCTGTAGCACAGTCAAGCCCTTAGAAGAAAGACAGTATGGTGTTGTTGATACTGAAGTCCGTGCTGTTTACAGATCCACATTTTTAATATTCATTAAAAAAAAACCAAAAACCGAAACATGAACTCTATCAAAATGTATTACTCTGTTTCAATGGGAAAAAAAACCCAACCCAAAATTAACTCACACTTTCTTTTTTAGGGCCTTTTTTTCCTCTCGCAGAGTGGAAAGGCAGAAAGGACATTGTGTATCTGATTGTAAAATGTAAAAAAAATTCTAAACATTACTTAGCTTTTTTCCTTATGATACTTACTTTTTTCCCATCTCCAAATTTAGAACCATAGAATCATAGAACAGTTTGGGTTGGAAGGGACCTTAAAGCTCATCAAGTTCCAACTCCCCTGCCATGGGCAGGGACACCTCCCACTAGCCCAGGTTGCTCAAAGCCTCATCCAGCCTGGCCTTGAACACCTCCAGGGATGGGACATCCACAGCTTCCCTGGGCAACCTGTTCCAGTGCATCACCACCCTCACAGTGAAAAATTTCTTCCTCATATCTAACCTAAATCTACCCTCTTTCTGCTTAAAACTGTTACCCATTGTCCTATCACTACACTCCCCATAAAGGGTCCCTCCCCATCTCTCCTGCAGCCCCCTTTCAGCACTGGAAGGCTGCTCTAAGGTCTCCCTGGAGCCTTCTCTTCTCCAGGCTGAACAACCTCAACTCTCTCAGCCTGTCCTCATAGGGGAGGTACTCCAGCCCTCTGATCATCTTATGATCATATATAATAAAATGTATTTTCCTCCATCCATCAAAAGATTTGGGCTACAGAAAATTTAAGCAGTACAATAGATGTTTAAATTGTGACATGAAGTGTACTGGGCTTTTTCAGTAATTATACTTGACATTACTTTTTAATTTTTATCCATGGAATACCTGGTTACACACCTACATACAGGTGATAACTCCAAGCTCTATGTCCACCTTGGAAAGGAAATAAATTATATTTGAAACAATTTTACCTTGCTTATTTTTTAGGTTTTAAACCCAGCCAGCAATAAACACCACACAGCTTCTCACTCACCCTCCCCACTCCCAGGGATGAGGGAGAGAATAATTACAATAATAATAGTAATATACACAAATATACAAATGAGTGATACATTGGGAAAATGCTCACCACCCAATGACCAAAGCTCAGCGCATTCACAGCTAATGATCCCAGGGCAGAGAGAGTCCCAAAATCACAATCCTGAAAAAGAGATAAGAGCTGAAGCATCCTAGAAACCAAGATGACCCTGAGAGACAGAACTTCTATACAGATCATCTAAATACCGGGCATGACGTGCATGATATGGAATATACCATTGGCCAGTTTGGGTCTCAATCCTAAAGCTAAAGTCGTATTCTGGGCTAGTAACTGGGGCTGTGCTCCCTCCCAGCTTCTCCTGCCCCTGCAGACACTGGCACAGTAGAGGAGCTGAAAAGTCCTTGACTGTCCTGGTAGCAAATATAACTAGCAGTGTATTATCAGCCTTCTTCTCAGCGCAAATCCAAAACACAGCCTCACACTAGCCACTCTGAAGAAAATTAACTCTGTCCCAGCTGAAGCCAGGACACTTATAAGTTACCACCTCAGGGGAAAAAAAAATATTAATGTGGACTCCGTAGTTACAGGAACAAGAACAACTAATTCTTTGGGAAAGGAAGCACTTGGAGCAATGTGGCTCATGTCCTGATTACAGTGTCGGTGAACTAACCTTCTGTGTCCTTTTCTACACGTGCACCTCATTTAGACTGGACCTGCTGATGTCCATGTATGTCTCTGCAAAGTAAGCTGTACTTAATCTAAACCAGACAAATCTGATCACGGTAATTTGTGCATACATGAATCCCAAGACTGGGAATTACATTTGAATCCTTAATAAAGAAAACAGAAATGAGTAAGTGCAGGTCACTTCGTAGCCTTATATACTCTGTAGTCTTTCTCTTCTAACTCTCAAAATAAGGTCTCTATTTCAATATCCAACTTTCCATAAACAAAAAATCCTATTATTCTAGCCTAGATACTGAGTATGACAAGGATTTGCGGATTTTATTTTTCTAGTTTCCTCAGGTACGTAAGAATCTAATCTAAAGCTGACAAGCATTTTTCCACACATCTGTGTTGAGTCCACTAAGAGGATTAATACCAGACAGCAAAAAATAGGTTTTAAGAAATAGGTATAGAATTATTTTGACATGGTGAGGAAATTAGAAATACATGGTAGTATATGCTACCACCTCTTCTTTTTAACAGGAATGAAACGGTTATATTTAGCTCAGTTCAGACTTACACCCAGAAATTAAAATTCTATTGCCCAGCAAACATGACTTTTTGACCCAGGGATGAATGTATTTCTTACATGAGCATATCTTCATCTTATCGAAGAGAACAGAGATGGCAGTGTATCTCTTCCTCTTCCTTTCAGGCATTTATCAGTAGGAAAAAAACTACTCACCTGTGATGGTAGAAAAAAGATGCCATGATTTACACAAGACAGAGTAAATTATCAGTCTTTGCCATATCAAATAATGCTCCACTTCTTTTCTTATGCAACTAGGATCACTGATTTTATGACTGGCAGTCAGTGTTTTTCTGTTAGATCAGAGGGTTGAAATGCTCGGTACCTGTTTATTTTCCCCAGTGAGCAGATTTGATCAGTGCTGCAGGGGAACCCCTTAAACATTTGGAAGAGAAGTTGGAATTGCTTCAAGAGAAGTGAGAAAGGGACCATGCTCCTAGCACTACTCAGGCAGTACAGTCTGTCTGATGGAACATGGGAGGAAATTCTCTCACAGCTGTATGCGAGGAGCAAGTAACCTTTGTGCAGCTCAAACTATGTGTAACCACATTTAACCTCTAGGAAGGCAATGTTTGCATGCCACAGGAAATAACTGCTATTACCGGCAGGTTTGCCTTTTGTGTCTGTGCACATAATCCCACACAAAATGCAAACTCAGTTCTCCGGGGTTTGTGATCTGGAAAGAAAACCCAGAGCAGCAAGCAGCCCTGGCAGATGCAGAGAAAGATCAGCTGTGAGGAATTGCTGTTGTCTTAAATACCGAAAAAAAACAGAGATGTTGAGTTTGGTGGTGCCAGGAAATAGGAAAAAGAGAGAGAGGAAAAAAAAAAAAAAAAGCCATCCCTCTCCCAGTGGCAGACCAGGAGAGGCTCCTGAGCTGCACTGGCAGCAGCCCCAGCCTAAGGGTACATTTCTCTTTTTTTTCTCCTGTCTCCCATCCCGCACTTCTGCACAGCTCTGGAAGGCTGGTATGACTCAAACTGCATACGTAGAGGAATGGAGAAGGTACTGGCCAAGTCCAGGACCTTCAGTTTCTGACCTAAGATTTAGGGCTTGCCAAGCAGCACTTGGACATCTGCATTGTAAAATCCCTCCATCCCTCTGCAGGGAAGCTGCTGCAGGGATGAGGCAGGATGGAGTAAACTGGAGTCAGAGTTATTATCTGGAGATGATGGGGCAAAAGGGAAACTAAATATCAAATACCAGAAATGTTTTGGTGACTAGAGGAGGAATGGTAGATCCGGACTGTCCCAGAGATTGCAATATTGGCTGCTCTGCACTGTACAGGTTTTGCTGGCAAAGGCCACACAGTTTACAGTCACACAAAATGCACATTTAAATTATAGGATTTTCACAGTACTTCAAACTTACAGTGAGAGTTTGTGTTTTAAAGGCTAATCATGGCTCCCCACCCCCAATTATTCACATGTTAGGAATCTTATCCATAATCAATAAATTATCTTTCTTTTTGCATTTATACTACCAGTTGTATCCAAACGAGTGTCGATTTTGAAAGCAGATAGGCAAATAATGAAGTGTTCCAATATGCAAAATCTACATTTTGATAAAACGTGACAAGTCTAATATCAAACCGCCATCAGTGTGTCAGACATGTAGTAAAAGGCAGTTTAAATCCAAACATTTTGAAAAGTAGATAAACTGCTGTTATTATTTCTTTGATGTGGAACTGGGGCAAATGGGTACCATGGCACCCACAGCTGACAGGCACCTGGCATCTCCCAAGTCCCAGTGTAGCTCTCTTTTTGGTTCGGTAATTAGGCCTTCACTAAGATAATAAAAAATGTGTTCATGAAACCAGAAGAGGCAGCTAACACATTATCTCTTGTATTAAAGATTTGTAACTGTGGTAACAGGACTGTTAGCTTATTTGATTTCATTTAACAATGTCAAGTCACTCATCAAGCCTGCAGTCTGACAAAGGAGTTTTAGGTTCTCCTTGGAGAGGGAAACTGGGTGAAAATGGTTTTAGTATTGTAATATCCTTGTTAATTCAGCATCCAGATAGCAGAATTGTAAAAACTCCAAACTCCACAAAGCAGCAGTCCTTATATTTTTACATATACCAACCACCAACATGTCCCCTCAGGCTGTCACTAACAGTTGTGACAATCGTTGAAACAGGAAGAGCATTTGCCACAGTGAACTGTCAGCCACCATCATCAGTCTCACCTCAAAAATATTTGAATACAAGGGGAAAACAACAACTAAACAACAGTAGAAACAATACAATGTATTTGATTTTGGTATTAAATGTTTTTGTGACAAACCAATTTCTTTCTTAGATTGAGAAGTAGGCTAAATACTGTGGCCAGGCATACACATTTGTGAATGTCAGCACTGCAGATGAACCAGCATAAGCCGCTTTAGAGTCAGAAACCAGGATATAGGGAGGAAAAGAGTGACTCAACGTAAAGAAATAGGCTGTTACAGTTTACAGCATTTAGGATTAACTGCGGTACCAAGAGTTTAAAATGCAGTTTGTGTAAATCCTGTTTCCTGCTAAAGGCATACTGATACTGCTAATAGATATTTATAGGCAACATTTTCCTAGGCATGCTTTTTTTTTTTTTTTCCTGAAAAGCATAATTAATATAATACACCAGGAAAGCCCACTCAGGCCAGTTCCACATGCCCCATCCTGCAGACGTGCAGATCCGTGTGCCGAAGTTGGCACTTGAGTTCTGGGCTGTTTGGAGTTGGGTTTGGGGGGTCTGTTCAGGTGTTTTTCATTTTTTTGCAAAGCCAAGTTCTTTCATTTAAGCACTGTTGCAGGCAACATTAGATCATAGAGCAGCAATAAAGCGTTAGTCGTCTGTGAACACTCCCCTTCCTCCAGTACGTTTCCTCACAAGCCAGGAATGCGTGTGGGTGGGATTCACCGGCCGAACTCCTCTAGACCCGATGTTGCTGCACTGCTGTAAAACTGGAATCACATAAAGCGGCTATGTTAGGACACCTGGGCCTTGAATTGACATCTCCCCTTTTAAAAGGTGCATTAAATAAAAAAGCCAGAAAAGGCAGTAAGCAGCAGGCTATTGCCATGGTGCACAGGGGATCTCGAGGGGAGAGGTCCCCTCCACTCCCCAGCCCCACCTCTGCCCTAGCACAGCAAAGAGTATCCAACAGCACCCAGGCCCACATCTGCTTTTATTTATAGTATTTTAGTCTTTTGGATAGTAGCATTTGGCTTGAATTTAGCATTATGAACAAATAATGCCTTTTAACTTTACTGTTTTTGGTAAGGCACCCCAGGCTTGTCAGGGAGCTGCTGATGAAGGAGAAGCTGTAAATGGGGTTGTTTCTGATCGTGTATGATATACACTGGCACTCCTTTTATCAAACTGAGGACAAATAGTGCAATACCTAAACACATAACCAGGCTGAGGAGAGGATGTTACTAAAACCAATAAAGTCCAAGTTAATGTGTTTCATAACAGACTTGTCCGATAAAAATGTACTGGGGACACTGAGGCTTCCATTGATTAAGAAGATAGTTAAAAATTTGTAAAGGTAGAAGGGCCACTAGATCTGCAAGAGTTTATGAGGTGAATTTACAGTTCAATTAAGAATGAGAATCAAGGAAACCCAGTAGCAGGCACTGCTTCTCACACAAAGAGCTGTGGGATTTGGGGAGGTCTGAAAGCTGGGAAAAGGAAAACATAGGAGAATGAAAATGGAGGAGATTTACATCAGACATAAATACTATTCACTCTTAAGACCTAGCTAGCAATATCCAGCCCAGTAAACTCTCATCTCATACAGATTACCTTGGATATGGAATAATTACACATGAAGAAATTGCTCAGGCCAGAATCATTCCTTAGAAATCCTGAGCACAGCCTTCAGGAGATTCACATTTAGTCCTACTATTTCTTTAATCAAGTTTGTCAGATTTGTTACTTACAGTGCAGGAGATATTTCTCTCTTTTTCCTGTCCCATATGGTATTATAAATTGCATTTGCCATCCAATCCTTGATTCAATTGTTTAATGTAATTGAGCTGCTGGTTGCTCCTGATTGAGGAGATGCCTCCTCTCCTCTCCTCTCCTCTCCTCTCCTCTCCTCTCCTCTCCCTCTCCCTCTC